>NC_133658.1:41216260-41333760 GCF_037893015.1 Macrotis lagotis | reverse complement strand
AGTCCATGGACAGCGGCGGCCCCGGCGGGCCCGGCCCGGGGGGCCCCGGCGGCGGCGGCGGCCCCGGCCCCGGGGGGCTCGGGCCCGGCCTCGGCCCCGGCGGCGGCGGCCAGCGCGGCGACGGCGGCGGCGGCGACGGGCACGACGGGCCCCGCAGCGGGCCCGCGGGCGGCGGAGGGGGCGGCGGCTTCGACCCCCCGCCCGCCTACCACGAGGTGGTGGAGACCGAGGTGAGGCCCGGCCCGGGCCGGCGGGGGCGCTGCGGCCGCGGGCACGCGGGGCGGGGCCGGGCACCCTGGCGGTGACCTTGGCGGGCGGGGCCGGGGCCCCCCCGGGGTGCGGGCTGACCTTGGGGGCGGGCGGGGCCGGCCCGACTGACCCCCCAGGTGCTCGGGCGAAGGCGGGAGGGGGCGGCCCCGGGGCCAGGCCCAGCCCCCGGCTGCCTGGCCTTGCCTTCAGGAGGGGGCCCCGGGTCCCCCCCAGGCCCCTGCACCCCGGGGCCTCAGGGAGGTCGGGGGGGGGCGAGGCCGGCCAGAGCCCCCCCGGGGGGGCCGGGCCGGGCCGGGCCCTGGCTTCGGGGCTGGGGGATGGTCCCGGGCAGTTGGGGCTGGCCCTGCGGCCCCAGGCCCTCACTTGCTCCGCTCCGGCGGCCCCCCAGGACTTGGGTCTGCAGTGGTGTTGGAGCCCGCGGCCCTTCTGGACTCTAGATTTTGTGACAGTGCTGGGCCGGCGTCTGCAAGGCCGGAGTTCAAATCCATTCTAAGTCAGTGACCCTTTCTGCTTCCATTTCTGACCACACAGAAAGAACAGGGTTCGTAGGGTACTCGGCTTGAAAAGGGGTGAAGATCAGAGGAAATGTTTGTAAACACTTGACACTCAATAAGCGCTTATTCCCTTTCCTCTATTCCCCTGTTTCACATTTTAAACTTAATCTGACTACTCTTTGATAAGCATCGGAAACTAATCACATGGATTGATGCCTGTGCAGGCGCCGAGTTGAGATCCTTAATTTAGGGGCTTTTAAGAGCTCCACTATACAAGCCCTGAAACAGTCATCAACCTGAAGAATAATTATTCTCCTCCCTAATTTTTCCAGAATTAAAATTTCAGAACTTGGTGGGCTTTGTTTTGGGTGCTGTTGTTCCGTTTTTAAAGCATGTGTCTATGGAACCCTAATAAATAGTGGTTTGCTAAAATGAGGAATGTCTTTTGTAATAGGATCACCTTTCCTTTGATCCCGTCTGCATCCTCTTGCTGCAGTACCTCCGGGAGCAGTGAGTCAGTTGTGAAGGTGCTCCCCCAACC
Source organism: Macrotis lagotis (assembly GCF_037893015.1). Lineage (NCBI taxonomy): Eukaryota > Metazoa > Chordata > Mammalia > Peramelemorphia > Peramelidae > Macrotis > Macrotis lagotis. The sequence goes on along the minus strand of NC_133658.1, from coordinate 41,332,455 downwards.
TTTAGCTTGCAGGACTTTCGCTATTTAATCAGTTGCTGGGGTGAAAGAAAGAACTCACTCCCTGATCTCTGACATACTGCTAAACTGGTCGCTGAGTCTGGTCGGGCCTCCTAGGGTCATGCTTCTGAAACTCAGGTTTTTCACCTTTACTAGGGAATTTGGGGTGTTTTGGTCTTTAACTTTCCTTTTTTTTATGAACTGAAATCTCAACAGAATGCATATTTCAACACAGAAAAGGAAGACTGCATATAAATCTGCTAACTTGAATTACATAGTTTGATGGGTTTTTTAAAAATTGTATGTTCCGTTCAACACAATAGTAAACAAGCCTATCCTTTCTTGTCTGTGTCCTGTGTTGAACTTCCTCCTGTTCTTTTCTGTGTATTTTTAAATGTTTCATTGATGCTGTTTTTCACCAACATATAAGATCTCAATATCCTCTCCAGTCCCCAATGGGTCATCCATTTAAGACTTTAATAGAAATTAATTCTTCAATCTTTTCTGTGTTAGGTTAGCCTAGGTATTTATGTTATGTTATTTAATATATGTAGATGTGTCAAATGAATTTCCCACCTACAGCCTTGAATGCCAGGCTGATGAGTTTGGGCTTGAAGCTGTGTCACGGGGTTGGTATTTGTTCCCTGCGAGTAGGGAAGTAGGGCTGGGCTGAGAGGCAGCAACTTTTCCCTGGGAGGTGACCACAGACCCTGGGGCATGGTGACAGGGTAGGGTGGTGACTTGTGGGCTCTGTGGGAGCATTGGAGGCAGGAGGACCCCAGGGAAAATTCTGCTTGTGTCCATTCTGATCTCAGGCCTTGGGTCCTCTAAGCGGGTGAGCTGACTGGAGTCTGGAGGTAGCCTGGGGCATGTTCACATTCATAACCCGCACCCCCTCCCTGCCTTGGAGGGAGTCTACAATCCAAGTTGACAGGTGAGAAAACTGTTACGCCCACAGTCACCACTGGGAGTAGGGAATAGAGCTCAGAGTCTTCTGATTCCAAATCTTTTAATGCTCTTTCTGAATTCCCCACTTCCTGAGGGGCCTCCATATAAAAAAAGAGAGACAGAGGACCCTCTCAAATACAGTGCCGGGAAGGACAGAAGGAGACAAGCATTATGCTAAGCACTTTAGACAACTCTTCTGGGAGGTAGGACAGTTAAGAGTCTGTCCATGGGGCGGCTAGGTGGCACAGTGGATAGAGCACTGGCCCTGGAGTCAGGAGTACCTGGGTTTAAATCCAGCCTCAGACACTTAATAATTACCTAACTGTGTGGCCTTGGGCCAGTTACTTAACCCCATTGCCTTGCAAAAACTTAAAAAAAGAGTTCATCCTCATTTTACACCTGAGGAAGCTGGGACAGACAGATTAGGTGCCCTAATCAGGTCTTCTTGACTCCATTCCTGGTGTCCTGGGTTCAGGATATGATCTGTTCTTTTTATTTCTACAAATGCATGTTATTTATTAAAAACTTATTTTGAATTTATTTACTTTTAAATGTAACCAGAAATAATTGTGTCCAAAACAAAAAAGTCTTAATGACTAAACCATAAAGTGATGCAGTAGAATCAGATAGAGACCAGAAAGAGGAGTGTTGGGAATTGGGGGGGGGGGGCGCATTTGGGGGATACTCAGGAGAACATCAGCAGTGAGGAACTAGCGTGATCCCAAGGAGGTTTGAGGTTGGTTCCTCAGCCTTCACATAGATGCTTATCTCCCCAGTATTTTTAGTACAAAATGCTCCTCTGCTGCTATCCATGTAGCTAATTAATTAGCTAATCAAATAAGTCAGTCTGGTGTGATTTGAAGTTTTGTTTTAAACGTGAAATATCTGGAAGTTAATCGGCACTTTATTGAGATCAGTTAGAATAACTGCATACATTTGGCAGTCAGAATTATGTCTTGGGTCCTCATAGCTGTGATCTCCCTGAAGTGGTCCTTCTTTCCAGTAAAGATCTCAACTCGACCCAGTGAGCCTTTGGAGGACTTGCTATGGCTAGGATGGCAGAGGAACACTCACTGTGATGGCATCTGCAAGGTTCCTTATTTGTTTTATCTGGCAGCTTGCTTTTCCATTGGCCTCTCTTTGATACTCATTTTTAATTCTTTGGAAATGCTTGGATTCCATGTCTTCATACATTCATGACAGGCTATATTGGTACATAGGTTTCCACAAATGCATTCTAAATGTCAGAAAGGAAGTATTCCGAAGAGAATATTGAGAAGAAATATTTTTATCAAATTTTCCTCTATTTTGTAGTACTGATATGTATAACAGCAGAAGTTATCAACACTGTTATTCATCATTTTGGAAGGCATGTAACTTATATTCTATTATTTCTTTGTCTTGAAGCTAGCCTTTTAAAAATGTAATGTTTTGCTTTTACATTACAAACCTTTACAGTTTACTCCCACTTCACAGATCTCCTGTAATAAATAAAATAGCTTAAGTAAAACGTAATAAGTAGTGAACTTATTTGAAAGTTCATGTGACATAATGTATTCCCTTTTGCATTTATATCAGGGGATATCTTACTTAAACATATGAACACTTTTCCTAGGTGGAATGGGAGAATGATCACAATTTGTTCCAGTAGCCATGAAGGTGGTAGATTGAAATAGGTGGTGTGGAGCACCTAGAGCCTGATCAGATATAGAAGATGTCCAGGTCATCCACCACATACTGGGCCAACTCCAATTGTTTTGACTTTTGTCTTGCCCACTGGACTTCAGTGCCTTGAGAGTGAGACTGATGACAATACAAATCTGCCTCTCTTATAACCGGTTTATGCACATGTCAAGATATCATCCCTTGGGGCAGCTAGACGGCACAGTGGATAGAGAACTGGCCCTGGGGGTCAGGAGGACCTGAGTTCAAATCCGGTCTCACACTTAATAATGACCTAGCTGTGAGATCTTGGGCAAGTCACTTAATTCCATTGCCTTAAATAAATAAATAAAAGTTTAAAAAAAGATATCATCCCTTGATGTTATTGGTTTTTTTTTGAAAATGAAGGATCACCATTTTTTTTTTAACCTCACTTGAAGTTTAATAGATTCTGATCCACAGAGTGTTAGGGTTTAGAGAATTTCTAATCCTTTATGTACTGGTGCCTCAGACTCCTTGTTTCCTGTGCCTCTCTGTCCAAAGTTACATTAACAATAATAATGAGGTCTGGAAAATGCTGCTACAACCTTGATTGAATTAAAACAATATATCTACAGCAAATTTTTGTGGGAATGGAGATTTAGCTCATTTTAACTTTTTTTTAAGCCTGGCAAATGTATAATAACTTGAAATCATTTATGATTCAAACAGTATTAGTTGTCACTGAATTGACTATCAGAGAATAAATTTTGTTTATATGAGTGCTGTTTTGCCTTGTAATTTTAGATCGAATTCATTAAGAAACATTATCAAGTTTGCAGCAAAAGCTAATTTCCAAAATCATTCAGTGTTCAACAGTCATGTTTAAAGGTGGTTCTTCCCATTTAGGAAAAATTTCAGTCTTGTTCCTGACCTCAAAAAATCATCATAAAACCTTCCCCCCCCCATTCTTTCCTTGTTCAGTATGCAGTGATAATAAAAATAAATTGTCACAGGAGGGTGATGTGAGTGGCCCTTGAAATGATGCAGTTATAACTGAGTCACTGTGATTGGTAGAGGGCTGAGCGGCAGTGAGTAGGGATGAGAAAACCATATACAGTCAGTGTCCCAGCAAGTCCATTCTGTCATTATTGCTTGAAATAGCCATCAACACCATGGAAAAAGATTAATGAGGCTGTATGCCAATAACACTTTATTTATGAACACTGAAATTTGAATTGCACATTGTTTTCTTCTATTTTTTGTTTTGATTTTTTTCAGGCATTTAAAAATGTAAAAACATCCTTAGCTAGGGGAGGGGGTCCTACAAACACAGGTAACAGACCTAATTTGATCTGAAGGTCATAGTTTGCTGTACTATGTCTAGAATCCTTCTAGAGTTCCTACTGACCCAGGATACTCCTCTTGACCTCATAGTTCACAGTCTTCTCTTCAACCCCATTCACTGGGACTCAAGGTACCACAATGGATTACCCATGTTCTTTAGCAAGAGGTCACAGCATATATCCCCCAAAAGGGAACAGAGCACATACCTAACTCAATGGGAAATGCTGGTGAATGTTTAATAATGAATTTTTGGGGGGGAGAGATGCATAATACACTTTTAAATTTAATCTGATTTTTTAATATTTTCTCCATTATTAACATTTTCTCCATTTCTACGAGAGGTTCTTAAGTCTAGATAGTCAACAAGACAGTAAATCAAGCCCTGATTTGTATCCATTTTTGAGGTATGAATGCTGATACTGAAAATTTAACAATTGATTCTTGATAGCTAATACCAACTCCTTCCAGCACGCCCTTGGATATATCCCAATCCACCCCTGCTCCACAAACCATTAGTATTACTACAAGAAATGACAGATATTCTTTATAGACTGGGGCTGAAAATCCCCCAATTTATTTTTATTTATTCTAAACATTCTTTAAGAAAATGTTGAGTTCTAAATTCTCTCCTTCCCTCTAGCCCCTCCCCCCCCACTGAGAAGGCAAATACTACATCAGTTTTACCTGCTAAATCATGCAAAATATCTTTTCATAAGCCAAGTGACAAAAGCAAGAAAAATAAAGTGAAAAAATTATATTTCAATTTGCTGAGCTTACCAGTTTTTCCTCTGGAGATGGATAGTATTTTTCATTATGAGTTCTTTGAAATTCTCTTGGATCATTGTATGTAGCTAAAGGTCTTTCAAAGTTGATTGCTGTTACTGTGTACAATAATCTTCTGATTCTTCTCATTTATTCATATTTGAATTTTATTTTATTTTTTCTCAATTATATGAACAAAAATATTAACATTCTCTTTTTAAAATGTTGAGTTGCTATGCCCAAAGGGCAACAAAAATGAGCATACCCTTTGATCCAGCAATACCACTACTGGGTCTATACCCTGAAGACATGATGAAAAAGGGTAAAAACATCACTTGTACAAAAATATTCATAGCAGCCCTGTTTGTGGTGGCAAAGAATTGGAAATCAAGTAAATGTCCTTCAATTGGGGAATGGCTTAGCAAACTGTGGTATATGTATGCAATGGAACACTATTGTTCTATTAGAAACCAGGTGGGATGGGAATTCAGGGAAGCCTGGAGGGATTTGCATGAACTGATGCTGAGTGAGATGAGCAGAACCAGAAAAACACTGTACACCCTAACAGCAACATGGGGGTGATGATCAACCTTGATGGATTCACTCATTCCATCAGTGCAACAATCAGGGACAATTTGGGGCTGTCTGCCATGGAGAATACCATCTGTATCCAGAGGAAGAACCATGGAGTTTGAACAAAGGTCAAGGACTATTCCCTTTAATTTAGGGGAAAAAACCAGATATCTTATTGTCTGATCTTGTTATCTCTTATACTTTATGTTTCTTCCTTAAGGATATGATTTCTCTCTCATCACACTCAATTTGGATAAATGTACAACATGGAAACAAAGTAAAGACCGACAAATTGCTTTCTGTGGTGGGGGGAGGGACGTAAGATGGGGGGAGAATTGTAAAACTCAAATAAATCTTTAATAAAAAAATTGAAAAAAATAAAATGTTGAGTTCCATATTCTTTCCTTCCCTGCTTCTTCCCACCTTAAAAAGGCAATCACCTTGATATAGATTATATGTGCCATCATGTAAAATATTTCCAAATTAGCCATATTGCAAAAGAAAATGCAGATTAAAAACAATCCAAGAATAATAAAATTTTCTTAAAAGTATGATTTATTCTGTATTCAGTTCCCATCAGTTCTTATTCTTGAGATAGCATTTTTCATCATAAATCCTTCAGAATTGAATTGGATCATTATCCCACTAAGAATAGCTAAATTATTCAAAATTGATTATCATTAATGTTGCTGTGTATGATGTTCTGGTTCTTTGAATTTCACTTTGGATGAGTTCTTATAATCTTCCAAACAATAATATTCTATCATAATCGTATACTCACAATTTATTCAACCATTCCCTAATTGATGGCATTTCTCCAGTTTCTGATTCTTTGCCACCAGAAAAGAGAAGTAATAAAGTATTTTTATACATATATGTACTTTTCACTTTTCTTTGATTTCTTTGGAAGACATACCTGGTAGATCAAAGGATATATGTAGTTTTGTGGATTTGGACATCGTTCCAAATTGTTCTCCAGAATGGTTGGGCAAGTTTATAGCTCCACCAAAAGTATATTGGTGACTCTATTTTTCCAGATCTTCAACATTTGTCATTTCCCTTTTTTCTATCATATTAGCCAATTAGTTAGGTATGAAGTGGTATCTTGGGATTGTTTTAATTTGCATTTTTCTAATCAGTAGTGATTTAGAGCATTTTTTTCATTTGACTATTGATAGCTATGATTACTTTGCCTGAAAACTGCCCAGTCCTATCTTTTGACCATTCATCAATTGGGGAATGACTCTTATTCTTATAAGTTTAATTCAGTGTTCTACATATTTGATAAATGAAGTCTTTACCGGAGAAATGTAAACTTTTTTGAAATTATTTCATTGTTTATGACATCTTTTAACAAAATGTAGTTTCCCTGCTTATCTCTTTTATTTAGGTCTGTTTTTACTTTTTTTTTTTAAATCTGAGATCACAGTTGTTACCCCCTGCCTTTTTTTTTAACCTCACTTGAAGTTTAATAGATTCTGATCCACAGAGTGTTAGGGTTTAGAGAATTTCTAATCCTTTATATCCTGGCGCCTCAGACTCCTTGTTTCCTCTGCCTCTCTGTTCAAAGTTATAAATTGTGAAAGTACAGAAAAATCTATCATCATTCACATAGAAATAATTTCTCAGCTCTTGGCTTTCTTTTTCATTTTTGATCTTCTTTCCTTTCCCTTGCTCTTAATTGTGACTAATCCTGTTTAATTATGGGCTTCAGTGATTTCTGAAATGCTTGACTTCCCCACATCAACAACCATTGCAATCTCTCTAGTAGTCACTGAAATATGCACTCTAAGAACCACAATGTTTGCACATTTCTTTTTTTTTTTTTTTTTTTTTTAGGTTTTTGCAAGGCAAATGGGGTTAAGTGGCTTGCCCAAGGCCACACAGCTAGGTAATTATTAAGTGTCTGAGACCGGATTTGAACCCAGGTACTCCTGACTCCATGGCCGGTGCTTTATCCACTACGCCACCTAGCCGGCCCTGCACATTTCTTTAGAGTAATTTTGTTATGTCAGATGACCTTATTTGGGGTTTTCTTAGCAAAGATGCTGGTGTGGTTTACCATTTCCTTCTCCAGCTCATTTGACAGATGAGGGAACTAAGGCAAAGAAGATGAAGTGACTTGCCGAAGATCACACAGCAAATGTGTTAGGTGAGATTTGAATTCATGAAGATGAATTCATTTCATCCTCATCTCCAGTCCAGTGCAATAGCTACTGAGTCATCTTTGGAAGTAATAGCCATTCTTAAAAACCATGGAATTAAAAACATAAATAAATGAGATAAGCAAATCCGCAGAAAATTAACTAAAGGAATGGAAACCAGTTCAATCCAGTTTTCTCAGATCAGGGTCAGATGTTCTGAGTCTACCCAGGGTCAGTAAAAAGACATACATACATATAAGCACATTCACTACATAACACTGCCTTGGGTGATCATTCCAGAATTACTTACAAAGCCAGTTCCTTTGCAGGGCACCATCTTGGTCTCTCTTTGGTGGGGGGGGCAGATCCTGACCTGCTGGGATGAATACCCAGGTTATCCCATCACCCACCCTTTTCTGCATCAGCTGCTTCTTTCCACAGTCTCATCTTGGCCCTGGTTTCTCACCATCCCATCACCAAAAACTTGGGCTCTTTTCTGGTTTCCTTGGTTTTTGAGTAGTGAGCTTTTTGTCTGATCTTGCTGGGGTCCATGCCTCAACGTTACTCCCCCAGTCTCCTCTCCATTCCCTGATCAGGGTATTCTCTTCCTACATCCCTCCCTCTATGACCCCCTTTATGGGATGTCTTCTATTAGAATATAATTTTCATAAGAGCAAGAATGGGAACTACGCCCAAAGGGCAACAAAAATGTGCAATACCACTACTGGGTCTATACCCTGAAGAGTTGATGAAAAAGAGTAAAAACATCACTTGTATAAAAATATTCATAGCAGCCCTGTTTGTGGTGGCAAAGAATTGGAAAACAAGTAAATATCCTTCAATTGGGGAATGGCTTAGCAAACTGTGGTATATGTATGTCATGGAACACTATTGTTCTATTAGAAACTAGGAGGGATGGGATTTCAGGGAAGCCTGGAGGGATCTGCATGAACTGATGCTGAGTGAGATGAGCAGAACCAGAAAAACACTGTCCACCCTAACAGCAACATGGGAGTGATGATCAACCTTGAAGGACTTGCTCATTCCATCAGTGCAACAATTGGGAGCAATTTTAGGCTGTCTGCAAAGGAGAGTGCCAGCTGTATCCAGATAAGGAGCTGTGAGTTTGAACAAAGTACAAGGACTATTCTCTTTAATTTAGAAAAAAAAAACCAGATATCTTATTGTCTGATCTTGTTACCTCTTAGACTTCTCTTCTCTTCTTTAAGGATATGATTTCTCTCTCATCATACCCAATTTGGATCAAGGTACCACATGGAAACAAAGTAAAGACTGACAGATTGCTTTCTGTGTGTGGGGGGGGGAAGTAAGATTGGGGGGGAATTGTAAAACTCAAATAATATCTTTAATAAAAATAAATTTAAAAAAAGAGCAAGAATGACCTTATTTGTATTCCCAGTCCCAGCGTGGTTCTTGGTGCATAATAATGCTATCTAGTCATATGAATGAAGGGGAAGATAATACCCCTTCAGCCAGAACTCAATCTCCAAAGTTACTGAGCAATGTTATGGTCACTGATTCTTAAGAAAGAATCTTTCAATAATCAATGCTCTCTGAGGGAGAAGAGCTAAGGCATGAGGTCATTCAGCTCTCCAGCTCAAAATGAGGATCCAAAGGGAGGTAAAAAAGTGAGAAAGGGTAGGGAACTGGGTTGGACTGCACTGAACTACAGAGGGAGGGAACCTTTTAACAAGAACCAGAGCCTGGGACCCCAGGCCATCTTTCTGCTCTCTCCACCCATTCCCAACAGACCTTTCTCTCCCCACTTCAATTTTCTTTCCTGGTGCCTTTTGGAAGATGGAAAAAGTTGTTCCCAGGACAAAAGTCTTCATTGTAACAGGGAAACAATCCAGTCAGATGAAGTCAGCCTCTTAATATGTTATGTGTGAAGGACCAGCAGCTGGCTGGCCCCTGAAAAGCCGGAGACTGGAGCCCTCGGATCTATGACTTTCTATGGAGACCAAACTGTGCGTCCCCAAGTTGAAGACGGGGAGTAGCTTGTTCTAGGGGCCTGTATCCCTTGTGTGGCAGGAAGAAAATTTTGACAAATTTGAAAAATTGTGATGAGCAATAATGACCTTGGAGAGACACACCATAGAAAGCAGATGACTATGGGGCGGCTAGGTGGCATAGTGGATAAAGCACTGGCCCTGGAGCTGTGTGGCCTTGGGCAAGCCACTTAACCCCATGTGCCTTGCAAGAAACCTATATATATATATATATATATATATATATATATATATATATATATATATATATATACATACATATATATATGCTTCTATTTCTATAGAATTAGTTTCCTTTGCAACCCTTTGTATTTTATTTTATTCATTTAAAACCATGTTTCTTAGAGGAGACCCATAGATTTCCTTTCCCAGACTGTCAGAGACTGTAAATTGATAGTAAAATTGATATCCCAAACAATGATACTAAAGTGTCTTCTGGAGCAGCAAATAGAAAGAATTTGGTAGCATTAAGACTTTTGTGTTCTAATTTCTTATTAGACAATTGGAAATCTAATCACGTTGTTTAGAACTTAGTAGCATAAAGCCTACGGAGTTCTGTTTTCTTATTTGATAACTAGAAATTCAGATGCTTGACCCAAGAAGATAGAAGGTCGTATTATGAAGCTTCCTTGATAATGACTTCCTTTCCTACTTGTTTTTGCCCCTCCCCCCAGATAAATGGGGAATTTCTAAAGGTAAATCATCTCTAAAGACTTCTGTTTCTAAGCACTACCCACCAACCCAGGCTAGGAATAACTCTAAAATAAGAGAGCATTTTTTTTTCAGACTAGAAACCCACAGTAAAATGCCAGAAAACTGTTCCAGTCCCCATTCAGGTAAGCACAACCCCATTCACCTTTCTCCCAGAATAGTTTGAGCCTGTGAATTCAAACATTGCAACTCAGAGGTCTACCACAGGAGACCCAGGAGGACAGTTTTTCTAACTTTGTGCTTGGTTCTAGGGGCTTTAGGAAAGTTCAGAGGCTTTTCCAGGTAAGAAGTCTCCACCTGTGCAGCTAAAATGACATCCATATAAAATATCTCTTAACTTTGTGCGATCAAAAATGAGCCAGCGGTCTTGATGTTACTCATTCTCCACTTCTCACACCTACCAACCACACATATCTAATATGGTGTCCTCTTATCATTTCTATCTTCATAGCATCTCTCTTATGTGGCCCTTTATTTCTTCAAACACTACCACCACCCTGGTGCAGTGCAGGCTCTTATCATCCAATGCTTGGACTATAGCATGTTGGTTGACCTCCCTGACCCATGTATTAATTCATTTTAATCCATTCTCAGATCTTGCTCTCCGGGAATACTCTTCTTTCCCAGTTCCCCTTATAGACATGCTACATATAGGCTTCTCTTAAAGGGGCAGCTAGGTGATACAGTGGATAGTGCACTGGCCTTGGAGTCAGGAGGATGGGAGTTCGAATTCAGCCTCAGACACTTGATTCTTACTAGCTGTGTGATCTTGGGCAAGTCACTTAACCCTGATTGCCCCTTTGGAGGAGAAAGTGAGGCTGGTGACTTAGCACAGCAGCCCCTCACTGAAACCCAATTCATGTGTTTGTAATGGTATCACCTCCCTTGGTGTCATGGTCTTCATTGAGAATGAAGGACAAAAATATCATCATCAGGTCTCTTATGCACGCTGTTTTTCCTGAAGAACCTGTTTAGTTTTCTTTAATTGCTGATTAGGAATTTTTTCAACGTAAGTGAGGCCCTCTCCCTCTTGAAGAGAGCTATATCTGAGGAGACTCCAAAGACATCTCTCTTTAATCAGAATATGACATCTCTGAAAAGTGGTCATCCGCCCCCCCCAAGTTGTATCAGAGAATTATAGGGTATGAAGCTTCTAAGACATATCTACCTGTGGGCAGGGAGAGCCTGGCTTTGTAGGTTTGGGGGAGAAACTGTCACAGACAGACAGTGGTTTTTCATCCTCTGCTAGTAGGGATAAAAACTGTTCCAAGGGGGCAGCTAGGTGGCACAGTGGATAGAGCACTGGCCCTGGAGTCAGGAGGACCTGAGTTCAAATCTGGCCTCAGACACTTAATAATGACCTAGCTGTGTGGCCTTGGGCAAGCCACTTAACCCCATTTGCCTTGCAAAAACCTAAATAAAAAAAACTGTTCCAAGTACTAACATGAGCTCTAATGGGCTGGGTTATCTGGGGGCATTCTCAGTGTCCACCCTAGAAGTGAGACAGGCTACATGAAAAAGAGTTGTGATCACCTGGTTACTTCACTATAGATTATCTTACAGGATTGGTGAGTGCAGAAAACGTCCTCACTGTGGTCCTAATGTCTCCCATTTGACATTGACACTCTGAGCTGCAAGGGCTCTGTGATATCCACTACAAGGACCAAATCATTAATAGACCAGATTTGGTCTGAAGAGGGAAGGTGAAACCTCAGTTTTTTTCCTGCTCCTCCATATTGTCATTCCCTCGAGGAACCAACACTTTATTATTATTGTTGTTTTGCTATCTTTTTGCTTTAGTTTTCCTTTTTCTTTTCTCGTATGTCAAATTTCTTAAATCTTAAAGATCAGGGTTATTTAGCAACTTAAAACCATTTAAGTGGTACAGGGTCCTTTAGAACAGAGGGGTCAAACATATGACCCTTTGCCCATAACTCTCCTGAGTACTTCTAGAGTAATAACTGGAAAATATTTTACAAGATAAAATATAATAAACATATATATTATTGCTATATGGTTTTCTAAGTCAATCTGTGAGTCACAGTAATCCTTATGAATGATTTAGTGGCAGCATTTCAATTTGAGTTTGACATCACTGCTATAGCTCCTTTTGTGGTGGCAAAGAATTAAAAATTGAGGGATGCCCAACAATTGGGGAATGACTGAACAAATTATGGTACATGAATGTTATGGAGTATTATCGTTCTATAAAAAATCATGACTGGTTGAACTCTAAAGAAGAATAAAAAGAGTTATGGGAACTGATGCTGAGCAAAGGGAGCAGAACCAAGAGAACATTTCATATATTGAACAATAACATTGTGACTTGATCGACTTTGATGGCTGCAACTCTTCTCAGCAGTTCAGAGAGCTAGGACAACCCTGGGAGACATATTACAAACAGTTCCATCCATATCTAGCCAAAGGAAAAAACAAAGCAAAAAACCAGACTACAGAATCTGAATGAGCACTATGTTCATTTAAAAAAAAATCTTCGATGTTTTTTCTTCCTATCCCATGGTTTTCTTTCTTTTCCCTTAGTCTTGACTATTAATATAGGTAATTGATCAATCTGTAAATATGTTTTTTTTTTAGTATTTTTGCAAGGCAGTGGGGTTAAGTGGCTTGCCCAAGGCCACACAGCTAGGTAATTATTAAGTGTCTGAGGCTAGATTTGAACTCAGGGCTGGTGCTCTATCCATTGTGCCACCTAGCTGTCCAATCTGTAAACATGTTAAACATAAATGTATTTGTATAATGTTCACTGATGGGGGGGAGAGTGGGAAGGGAGGGTGAAATAAAATTGTATAACTTAAAATATGCATATGGATGAATGTTGAAAAAATTTCATAGTATATAACTGGAAAAATAAAATAAAATATCAGTTAAAAAATGATGACAGCACTGCTTAGGACCTTTTCACCCAGGACTGGGTTGTAGTAGGAGTATTATTTCCTCAGAACATGCAATATAGCCTGGTCTAGATTTTCCCAAGAGCCTATATCACATAATCTGGGCCAATTTTTCCTAAAAAAATTATTGAAACTATTCTTTTTTTTTTTTTAGGTTTTTTTGCAAGGCAGACGGGGTTAAGTGGCTTGCCCAAGGCCACACAGCTAGGTAATTATTAAGTGTCTGAGGCAGGATTTGAACCCAGGTACTCCTGACTCCAGGGCTGGTACTTTATCCACTACGCCACCTAGCCACCCCAAAACCATTCTTAATATTTAATTGACCTGGGGTCTGAAACTCATGCCAATGAAACAAATTTCCTTTTTTTGTTTTGTTTTTGCAAGGCAATGGGGATAAGTGACTTGCTCAAGGTCACACAGCTAGGTAATTGTTAAGTGTCTGAGGCTGGATTTGAACTCAGGTCCTCCTGACTTCAGGGCTAGTTCTCTCTCCACTGTGCCGCCTAGTTGTCCCCAAAACAAGTTTCTTGATGAACTAAATTGAAAAGAATTAAGGTGTGAGAAGTCACCTATTTATTCCTTAGGCTTTCAATTGGTGGACTACCATGGCCAACAACAAGGCAGGAAGTTTTGCCTGAGTTAATGTTATATCCTTGCTGAAAAACTTTTTTCCTGCTATGGCTAAGTAAACTTCCTGTGGCTAACTACTAGATAGATCACAAGCGTCTCATTTCATTTCAATAACAAGCCTGAAACCTCTGAGGAGCCTATGGCAGCCTGTTTTACTCCCCCAGTGTCCATTTATAGGATTCATTTCTACCCTTTGGGGAGCTGTGAATGAATATTGCATAATGGGGGCCTTTGGAGTCAATCACTGTCAGAGCCCTGGGGGCTTTGGTCAGAAGGAACCGGTCAAGTTGGTCATCCCCAAAGGGCTCCAGGGATAAGTCACACGTGGAGAAATATCTGAAAGCAGGATGAGGCATGTTCAGGACATCCCAGGTGAAAAGGGGACCACTGGACTACAGCTGGAAGGGACATCAGAGCTCATTTAGCCCAACCTCATAATTTTTCAGAAGAAGGAAAATGAGGCAGGATAGGTGACTAGCCCAGGGTCATACAGCTAGTAATTGTCTGAGGCTGGATTTGAGCCTGGTTCTTCCTGACTCCAACACTCTATCCGCTGCTCCATCTAGCTGCCTAAACAAATAAATATAAAAAATAAATAAAATCTTTTTTTCCCCAGGTAATTGGAGATATTTATCACATCCTGCTCCCTGCAATTATCTTTTATCTAGGCTAAATATCCTTAAAAATCATTAAGTGGCCCTTGCAAGGTCAATAGTCCCCTTGCCATGCCAGTCACATGCCCTAGTTTGTCCTTTTGAAAATGCGGCATCTAGAGCTGAACAGGACACTCCAGATGTCAGCCCAGAACAAAGTTGGACAGAGTTCTATGCCTCAGGTAGGGGACAGACGTTCCTCTTTGAAAGAATTCCATGAGTATCAGTCATTGTTCTGCTCACTCTGGCTCTCTCGCTAGATAATAGAGTAATAGACTACATTTATTTTTGTGGCTCGTTAATCAGGAGAGTCAGAGAAGCCGGGGGACAAATAAATATATCTCTTCACCATCTGCCTCCTGGAGATCCATCTTCCCACGTAGAGATGAGTCCTATTTTGCAATAAATTTTGAGTCAGAAATGAATTAATTTTCCTTCAGTCACAGGAGTGATTGGAGATGGAACACATATCGAGTGGGAGGTTGGGGCTGTTTGGGCTAAGGACTGGGATGGCTGAGGAACTGGTGAAGGTTGAGATGGCCTGCAGAATCAAGGACCTTCTCATCCATGATGACCTGCTCTTATGGAGCTACTCAACCAAGGCCTTCACCACTGGGAGGGGAACAGATGAAGAGGAATGAGCCATACCTTTCCATCCACACGAGACATTCATAGGTGTCTTGGAGCTGGGAATTTTTCTCTGTCCTGGAAAAGTCTTGGCAATACTTTTCCTCATGTTCATTCATTCATTCCCCCATTTCATCCCTCTGGATTCTACATGAGTATTTTTTTCCACCCCCTCCCCCTGTGAGACCCTGAGCTTCCTGCCCCTGCCCTCTTCCCCACTGCTGATCACAAGGGATGTCTGATTATCAGCACAATTAAATCCAGGGCCCCAGGGGAGTCCAGACCTGTCAGCTGTCAGAAGGAATAGGAAATGAGTGATGTCATTGCTCCGAGGATGAGGGCTGGGGGAGGGAGCCAGATAGCAAATGGAGTTCAAGAGCTTCCTTAGTCACATATATGGCAGGTGGCCAGGAAGCAGAATGGCCAGGCTGGACTATTCGAGGAGATGTGGGAGGGAAAGGGAGAGGCCGGTTAGGGTGGGGCAGGGAGGGTCTCCTCAGCCTCCAGTTCTTCCTTGGCCTTTCAGTTGGCCCTTTCCCCTCAAATCATCGCTTAGATTCTTAGGCTGAAAGCCACTCCAGAGTCAGCAAGCCTGGGAAGGTCAGAAATAAGTCACCTCTGGCCTGGACCTGCTTATTTTTCCAATTATGATACATCTGTGTCATCCTTGCATGTGGAAGGCTAGAACCCTAGGACTTCAAGCTGCAAGGGAATTTAGGCATTATTTGGTTCAATTCTCTCATTTTACAGATGAGGAAACTGAGGCCAAGGGAGGTTAGGAAGAGCATCTGACTCCTTCTTCCTATTTAGTTCTCTGAACCACCATATCATAGACTTAATCATACTAAGGAGAGCTCATCTAATTCAACTTCTCTATTTTATAAAGTGAGGAAACTGAGGCAAACAGGGTGAAGACTTGCCCAGAGTCAGCCAGCTAGTAAGTGTCTGAGGTCAGATTTGAACTCAGGTCTTCCTGATTGTAAGCCAATTGCCTAACTGAAAGAATATTTCAGTTACTTTGGGGCTTGGGTCTTTCTAAATTTTCCCAGACTCAGTAGAAATTTTTCTCAATCTCATTTCTATTACCAGAGCAATGCCCAACTCATTCATACCCAAAGTCAGTCATTAAATTATAAGCTCCCTGAGGGCAGGGACTATCTTTTGCCCCTGTTTGTATCTCTGGCACTTGGTCTGGTGTAAAATTAATTATTAATAATTAAAATTAGTAAATGTATCTTGATTGATTGATTATGAGGAAGGAGGAGTTGTGATTTAACTCCACTAGACATTTCTGGAGACTTGACTCATTTTCTTTGGGCACCCATCTTGCCACCCATGAGACAGATGTCAACCTTATTGCTACCTGTGGCCTTGACCCATAGATGAGGTAGACACAGCAGGGTTGGCACAGCCAACTCCAGGTAGACTGGTCAGTTAAGGGGAAAACTGAATGGTCATCAGGAACCAGAACAGAAGGCCACCAATGCCCCAAGAATAGGAAGTCTGTGCCTCTTGAACCCACATAGAGAAGCAAGTGACCCCATTGGTGGGGACAGGAAGCCTGTGAACAGTAGAATAGATGCTGTGTAACTGCCCAACAAAAAGGCTTTTCTGACAAAGGCAATGGGGAATATGGTGATCAGGCTGGCGCCCCCAGCCCTGCCCCCACTCCCTCTGTCAGCCATGAAAGGAGGATCTGTTGGTGGCCTCTGCATTTCAGAGTTTCTGGCATGAATTGCTGTTCACTCAGTCAGAATGTGGGGGCCTCCTAGGCACCCCCGGCTGCCCCTGAGGGAAGAAGGAATGAGCAAGAGGTAGGGAGAAGTGGAAAGCCCTATGAGAAGAAAGGGAATTTGATCCTGGATGCAAACTCTTGGAGCAGCATCAGAGCATGGCAGAAATATCTGAATTGCTTGATCAGCAGAGTCACTTCTGCTGAATTTCCCTGTGGGACTTTCTGTGATGGAAAGAACCCTTGAGTCTCATGAATGACTAAGGGACCTTTTGGGAGGCAAATGGGGTTAAGTGACTTACCCAAAGTCACACAACTAGTAAGTATCTGAGGCCAAATTTGAACTCAGATCTTCCTGATTCCAAGGCTGGTATCTTCTCACTGCATGCAAGGGACTTAGTAGTGAGAGGAGAGAGGAATGAGGAGCATTTTGGGGCTGAGTTATTAGTTGGACTAAAATGTCATTGACCCCCTCATCCAGAGCTCTGCTTACAGTCTTAACCATAAGCAGCTTCCAATCTTCCAACCACTCTGACACCATCTTGTATGTCCTGTTGTAGGGATGTTGACTTTTCCATTAGATTGTAAGTTCATCAAGACTGAGCCTTGAGAGGGATCAGGGATGTCAGGAAGTGAGGGTAAGGAAGGAGAATGTTCTAGACATGGGGGGCATCCAGTATAGAGTCATGAAGTCAGGAGATGGTTGATGTCTTTGAGGAACAGAAAGTAGGGATGTATCACTTAATAAATGCTCTTTTCTTCTTTTTTCTTCTTCATCTTCTTCTTCCTCCTCCTCCTGTCACTCTTCCTTCTCCTCCTCCTCCTTCTCCTCCTCCTCTTTTTCTTCCTCCTCCTCCTCCTTGGCATCTTCAGTGTCTGACCAAGCTCTAAGCACTCCAAAGCACCTGCTTCAGGAACCTTCCTGACCATTGTAACAAATCATCCACCCATTCTTCTGGGGGAAGTCTTCACATACTTGAGGTAGACATCCCCCCACTTCACCAATAGGTTTAAGAATTGTCAGGTATCTTCAGCCTGGTTTAACGTCTCTGCTGATTTGATTTTACCAGGGTGTGATTGATGCATATCCCACTCCATCTTAGAGCCACAGGTGAGGGTTGGATGAGTGCGATGGACACCAAAGATGAATGAGCAGTCCTGGAAAGGATTCAGTAACCCGCACATCACAGGTGCTAGTCCTCCTGAATACCCCATCTACCCCAAACAAGCCAAGGAAGATGGACTAGAGTGAGGAATAACTTGGAGACAGAGAGTTGGCTCAGCGGGCAAATACAATAATCCTGGCATGAGGTGACGAGGACCTGTACCATGGTTGTGGTAGTTGTGTGAGCAGAGAGAAGGGGACATAAAGGAGAGATGTCATGAAGATAGAAATCACAAGACTCAGCAGCTTGATTGGATATGGGAGCAGCAAAGGATGATGCTGAGGTTGATAATTTGTGCAATTGGGAGGATGGGGATACCCTTAGCAATAAGAGGGGAAGTTTAGAAGAAGGGAGGATGATGAAGGGAAAAATAATAAGATCTCTCTTGGACATTTTGAGTTTGAGAGATCTTCTGGACATCAAGATGTCCAATGGACAGTTGGAGACATGAGAGTAGAGATCAAATAGGAGGGAGGTTAGGGTTGAATAAAGAGATCTGAGATAATAATTAACTCGTGGGGTTGATGAGATAACCCAGAGAGATAGCTTAGAGGATGAAGAGAAGAAGGTTCAGAAGCTAAGGTTAAGGGTTGAGACCTGAATGAGTTTTCAGCAAAGGAGACTGAAAGTGATAAGAATATTGGGAAGAGAATCAGGAGAAAGAGTCAAGAAACCTAGAGAAGAGAGACTATCCAGGAGAGGAGAGTGACCAACAATGTCAAAGATTGCAGAGAGGCTGAAAACATTAAGAATGGAATGTCACAAATGGGGCAGCTATAGGTGGCACAGTGGATAAAGCACCGGCCCTGGAATCAGGAGTACCTGGGTTCAAATCCGGTCTCAGACACTTAATAATTACCTAGCTATGTAGCCTTGGCAAGTCACTTAACCCCATTGCTTATCAAAAACCTAAAAAAAAAATGGAATGTCATTAGATTTGTCAAGGAAGAGATCACTGAAGACCCTGAAGAGGCAATTTCAGTTGAGTGATGAGAGCAAAACTATAAAGGGTTGAGTTAAGGGTGAGAAAAGAGAAAGTGGAGCTACCCACTGTAAGATTTTTTTTTCAAGGAGTTTATCCAAGAAGGAAGGGAGTGATATAGTCAGTAAGGATGATAGGGTCAAGGTGTGGCTCAGGGAGCCTGGGGAGGAGGCACAAGATGGTGCTTTGAGATTATCCAGTGCTTGGAGCCTAGATTGGGGGAGGTTCCCCATCACTCAACCCCTAACCCTAGTTGCAAGACATAAATCTCCTCCACAGCCCATGTTAGGCTCTCCAGATCATGGGGAACAAGAGGTTCGCCACAGGACTGGAGAAGATCAAATAGAACTTCCACCTTTCAAAGAAGGCAACAAGATTGGAGTCTGCACACTGCAGGCCCATGTGCTTGGCTTTTGTTTCTGCTAAAATTCAGAGATGTGTCATATTCTATCACAAGGATAAGATAGGGGAGGATGGTAATAGAACAGTGGTTCTAAAGAAGCTCTGGGAGGTTCCAGTGGACTGCAAGCTCAACAAGAGTCACCTGATGGTGTGGTAGCCAAAAGACCCAGTGCTTCATTAAGAGGGACAGAGCTTTCAGGAAGAAGGAGGCAATAGAGCTACCATCCTGAGCATTTGTCACATCTCAGCTGTTTCATTCTAGACACCAGGATTTCAGGATATCATAAAACTGAATAGTTTCCTAAAGATAGCACCACCCAAGAAGGATGATGAAGGGTCTTAAGTTTATGTTATGTGAGGATTAGTTAAAAGAACTGGGGATGCTAAGCCTGAAGGGGAGAAGATTCAAGGGTGACATGTCTGTAACCTTCCAATATTTGAAGAACTGGCATATGAAGGAAGGATGATCTGTTTGACCCTCTAAGGTACTAGAAGCAGTCGATGGAAGTGGCAATGTGTCCACCATAGCTTTGATGTCAGGAGAAACTTTCTGGCAATGAAAGCTGTCCAGGGGTGGCTAGGTGGAGCAGTGGATAGAGCACTGGCTTTGGAGTCAGGAGGACCTGAGTTCAAATCCAGCCTCAGACACTTAATAATTACCTAGCTGTGTGGCTTTGGGCAAGCCACTTAACCCCATTGCCTTGCAAAAAAAAAGTAAAAAAATAAACCTATTCAAAAATGGCAATTAGCAAGTAGGTGGTAAAGTATATAGAACAATTACTGACTGGGAGATCCTGAGCAAGTCACTTAACTCTGTTTGCATTGGTTTCTTCATCTGTCAAATGAGCTGGAGAAGGAAACAGTAAGTCACTTCAATATCTTTCCCAAGAAAATCCCAAATGGGGTCACAAAGATGGCTGACTAAAATTGTTGTTATTACTATCATTGTTATGAGATATTAAAAGTGGAATTGGAGCAATGATGGGTCATCACTCGTAAGGTTATAGTGAGGTTTTCCTTTCCTATGTAGGTTGCACTAGGTGGCCACAAAGGTCTCTTCCAACCTTCAAATGCTATAATTCTGTGGTTATTTTATGGATGCCACTTGTTTTCACATTGGCCTTTGATAGATGTCTCCTGAATCTTCAGAAATGAATTCTCTTTTAGAACAAAGAAGCAACTGATACCATGAGTGGGTCTAACTTTTTGGTGGACCTACCTGAAGGGATGAGGAACATTATCTCTTTTCTGGGGGCATTATTGCTATTTTTTAATCACTCAGAGACTTTTAGTGATCTTTTCATTTTCATGAGGGAAAGAGAGTATGTCCATTGTTCTGCTGATAGGACATGTTATGAAAAAGAGAGTGAGCGAACATTTAAAGAAGAAAATAATGATCATGAATGACCCATCATGGCTTCATAAATTATGGAAGACACCAAACTAATCATTTTTCCTTTTTTGGACAGGATTAATCCATTGGCAGATCCCAATGCTTATAGGCATAGTTTAGGTTATGGTTGATAGTGATGGTGGTGGTGGTTGTGGTGGTCTTCCATTCTTGAAAATGACCAATGACATCATAGTTGACTTGCAAGTGAATTCGATTTAAGTGAGTCAGAGAAGCAAAATCATCAGCCTCACTCTCTCCTTTGCTGATGTCTCTCATGATCTTCTTAATGGAGAAGATTCAGAGATATGTCCTGATGATAAGCTTGGTGAATTCAGAACTCAATCAATGGTTGGACCCAGAGAATACTCATTAATGGCTCAACATCAATCTGAAAGGAAGCCTTTCTAGTAGAAACCTCCAAGGAATCTGACCTTGATCTTGTTCTCTTTAACATGGTTATCAATGACCTAGATAAAATAGTACATGATAACACAACTGAAAGGGATAGCTAACACAGTGGAAGAGAAGATAAAGATAAAATTGTACATGATACACAACTGAGAGGGATAGCTAACACAGTGGAAGAGATTCCATCCCCCCACTTTCCACTCTTCTCCTCCAAAAAAGAAAAAGATCTTGGCAAACTAGAACTTTGGGTGTAATAATAAAATGAAATTTTATAAAAATAAATATGTAATGTCTTTAACAAAATCAGCAAGAACAAAACAGGGGCAGTCTGAGAAAAAAACTAAGGGATCAGAGTAACTACAAACTCATTAAGAATCGATAGGGCGGCTTGAGTTAGAAGGACCTGAGTTCAAATTTGTCCTCAGATATTAATGATTACCTAGCTGGGTAACCTTGGGCAAGTCATTTAATCCCATTGCCTTGCAAAAATTAAAATAAAAAAAGAGTCAATAGTTAATCTTTTACTCTTTATTAAACATGAATTTCCAGAAACTAGAGTGGTGATATTGCACTATACAATGTCTTGCTCAGACCATACCTGGAGTATCCTGTTCATTTCTGAGCACTGCATTTTAGGAAGGTAACATTGATCAGTTGGAAAATTGGAAACAAAGAAGGGAAAACAGGATGATGACATCTAAGGTCATTTGGAAAAAATGAGGAAGACCCATCTTCAGCCTGGAGAAAAGAAGACTTAGGAGTTGGGATGGTTTAGTTAAGTATCAAGTATGGGATGTCAAACTCAACATGTTTAAAACATAATTCATCATCTTTCTCTTCCAAAATCCTTCCCTCTTCCTAAATTCTTGGTACCACCACCAGTCGCTTAAGCTTAAAATCTAGGTCCTCATTTTTTCACTTGCTCTTACTCCCCCATATATAATCGATTGCCAAGTCCCATGGATTCCGCTTTTTCATAACATCTCTGATATATGTCCCTTTCTATCCTCTGATACCCCATGCAGAACCTTAACCTCTTACACTTGGGTTATTACAGTAGCTGTTGGGGGTTCTCCCTGCCTCACGTCACTCCCCATTTCAGTCCGACTACCATTCAGCTACTAAAATGATCTTCCTGAAGCCCAGGTTTGATGATGCTTCTCTCCCATTCAGTCACCTCCAGTGGCTCCCTGTTTTCTTCAGGATCAACTATGAAATCCTTTTGGACTTTGAAAGCCCTTCATAAGGAGTCCTCCTTCTCCCCCTTTCTAGTCTTCATGCTCATTCCCAATACTCTGTGATCCAGTAGCTCTGGCTCCCTTGACGTCTATAAATGACACCTTATTTCCTGTCTGCATTTTCACCAGCTGTTCCCCAAGTCTAGAATTCTTTTCCCTACTCATCTCCTATTCCTGGATTACTTGACACTCACCTAAAATACCCTTTTTTATAAGAAGCCTTTCCTGATTTCCCTTAATGTCAGAGCCCTACCTGTTAATTATTTCCAGTTTTTCCTGTCCATAGCTTTTTTGGATGTTGTCTGCCTCATTAGACTGGGAGTTCCTGCCTATCGTAGTGGACACTTAATGCCATTTGACTTAACTTGAAATATCTAAGGGAGTCTGATGAGAAAGAAATGAGATTTCTTATTCTGCATTATAAGGTAGGGATCTAATTGCCTTTTAGATTCATATGGGGTGCACTTAAAGAAAAGTCCTGTGATCTCATTGGTTTTGGAAATCTCGAGACTAATGCAGGTCTGCATCATTCCTTCGATGAGTTGCTTTGAGAATTGATAAATGGCTTGCCAAGGGTGACACATCAGCATATGTCAGAGACAGGGGGATTTGAATTCACAACTTTGAGGCCAGCTGCCTAGCTAAAGTACCAAGTTGAGTCTGCTGCCATGAATTCAATTGGAGGATGGTTCTTTAGAACTGCCATCCCAAGGCTCCAGCTATTCCTGAGCCACTTCTGGGGCTGTCATATCCATTTCTCAAGACAGGCCAGCCCAAGGCAGCTCCTTTGAGAAGGGCTCATTACTCTTTAGGAATCTCAGCTTAGGAAGGGAGGAGAGAAGGGTCATTTAGGACAGAGGATGCTCAGCACTATAAATGGCAGCAATGAGTCCCACTGAGGCAGAGGGCTGATTGTTCAGGTCAACGTCTGTCTAGAAGTCACCTCCCATCTCCCCTGAGTCAGAGCTGTCCAGATGTGGGAGAAACTTTTGTTTTGTCAACAAGCCTCAAAACAATCATCCTCCCTTCCCTTGAAAGATGAGGAGGGTCTGATAAAGGTGCTGAAGTCTCATTGCTTTTTTATGCCTCTGTGTTGTTTGTATCCCTGTTAAGTCCAGGAAGAACTAGGGATAGGGAGAGCTGAAGTTGTTTGGCTGCTGCACACCCTAGGAGAGAAGACCCTTGGCTGAATGGCCAGGAGACCTGTATTCTGAACCTGATCTCTTGCTCTTTTTTGGGGGGGGGGATGGAGTTTTATTTTCTTTTAATTTTAATTTACATTTTTTATTTATTTACACATTACTAAAATAGTCCTGTTGAAAGAGAAAACGTAACCCCCCCCCAAAAAAAATAAAAAACCTCACAAGAAATAAAGTGAAAGAAAGAAGAAAAAGAAATGTGCTTCAGTCTATGTTCCGATACTATCAGTTCTGTCTCTGGGGTGGATCACATTCTTTATCATAGGTCCATCAGAGAAGTTACTTCCATATTTTTCAACAGTTGCTGTTGCTGATTGTAATCCCCACCATCCATTACTCCCCACTATCATTTATTATATTTCTCTCTCCTTTCACTCTGTCCCTCTTCAAAAGTGTGCCATGGGACAGCCAAGTGACACAGAGGCCCCAAGCCTACATCCCACCTTAGAGACCCAGCAACCACCTGGCCCTTTGGTCTTGGACAGTCCACCCAATCCCAGCACCTTGCAAAAAGTAAAAAAGAAAATGTGTTATACCTGACTATCCTCTCCTCTAATCTACCCTCTCCTTTATCACCTACATCCCACCTCCCCTCCCCCATCCCCTTTCTCCCATCCCCTTTCTCTCCTTTTTCTTCTTGATTTCTATGCCCTATTATGTATATTGTTTCCTCTCTGAGTCTTTTCCAACAAGAGTGAAGGCTCCCTCATTTCCCTCACCTTCCCCCTTTTTACATGAAATATCTTTGTCTATTCTACCTCTCCTTTCCCTTTCTCCCAGTACATTTCCTTTTCACCATTGATTCCATTTTTACTATATGTTATACCTTCAAATTAAGCTTCCTCCTGTGCCTTGTCCATATCTGCTCCTTCTCTCTGCTCCAGTAGATGAGAAGGTTCATATGAGTATCAGTACCATTATCTGTAGCATCTTCCCACAGTTCAACATCATTAAATCCCTCATAATAGTTGATTCTTGGCTGCATTCCAAGTTCATTTGCCGTCTGGAATATCATATTCCAAGCCCCATGAGCCCTTAATGTGGATGCTGCTCAATTCTATAGCTCCATGATATTTGAATTGTTCCCTTCTGGCTACTTGTAATATTTTTTCTTTGACTCGTGACCCTGATCTTTTAACAGCTTCATGACTCTGGTCAAGTCACTGAATCTTTGGGTATTTGTTTCTTCAGGAAACTGAGGAGTTGGGATAAGATAAGGGGTTCTAATGGGACATGTGGACTTAAAAATGGTAATTATTACAATGTAATTAGCTTCCTTTGCAATCCTATAGATTTTATTTTATGTATTTTAAAATAATATTCTCCAAATGGGTCCATGAGCCATCTCAGGCTGCTGAAGGGGTCTGTGATACATAAAAATAGATGGTTAGATGATCTCTTGGATTCTTTCCAAGCAGATAATATTTTTTTTTTTTGTTCAAGACGACCACCTTTTGGGCAAATCCCAGAAGCTTTGGAAGAGTTTGGAGTGACTAAAAACTATGGCTCCTATCTTAATCCCTAAGAAGGAGATCCCAGGTGCTTTTGAGGTCTTCTGGATCATAATTGAGCTAGATGGTCAGATTCCACACTTCACTCCCCACCCCAATAAGCACTAATGCTGTTGAAGGAAAAATATTTATGTAGTTTTTTATATTAAGAACTAATGTGTGTAAAGTGCTTTGTAAATCTCAGAGTACTATATAAATGTCATCTGGTATTAAAATATTATCCTCTGATGGACTGAGGAAGTGGCAATATGGCTGACTCAAGAGTGATGGGCTTAGGGATAGGACCTGGGCTTGAATCTTAATATTTGATTTGGGGCCTTCTCTAGGTCTGTTTGACTAGACTATAGGATCACACATAATAGACAGTCTCTTCCTCACTCTAATATTCAATGACTTAATAATCTACATTTGAAAGTCAATTAAAGGGATTCTTAATTATTTTTGTGGGTCATAATAATGTAGATCAGAATAATGTTGATATTTTAAATACATAAAATACATGGGATTGTAGAGAAAGTTTGTTTTTTTGAAATATAGAATTGGTTTTCCCACCCACGTTTACAAGCACTGTGAAATCTATGGGGTCTGCAACTGTGGGATAAGAATCCCTATTCTAGAATTTTATCTAACTCAGTCATCACCCTCGTTTATCATTAAGATGGGGAAATGCCTGCATCCTGAGTCGCCATCTTGGTCTCAAAGCAAAGCCTGTTGCCATGCCTACCATATTATCTAGGGAAGTTGTATTTCAAGAGAATCTCCCAGACAGGGGAATAAATACCAGCTTAGGGAGGGCGGCCCAGCTCAGATCTGACTATATCACTCATCTCAAGATGAAAACCCAATTCTTCAGCCTGCTGTTCACCTCTCCCCACACCTCGACCCCCATCTCCCATCTTCAACCCATTTCATTCTGGGGTAGACTTAGACACACACACACACACACACACAGGAGCCCCGCACCACAGCTGTTCATAGGTTTATTGTGAAGCCTCGAATCATGACCAGCATGGACTGTAGAAAATACAACCAACATACACATGGGAAATTGCTCAAGGGAATGGATGCCCAATCCAGGCAAGAATGAAAGACTCACACACACACACCTCTGGAGCCTCAGGGACCAGATAAATGCATTTTTCTTTTTTTTCTTTTTTTTGCATTATGTTTTCCCTCCCTAAGTGAGCCCATTACCCACAATAGAGAGTGGGGAGCAACAGAGAAACATGGAGGTAGGAGCTAAGGAGTGGGGGAAGGGTGAGAAAAAACAGAAGAGTAGGACTTTTCCAACCCAACGACCTCATCTGGTTTCACAGTAAAAGGGCAGACAGAAATGGGGGGGAGGAGAGGGAGAAGGCCATTGGGAAAGTCGATGGAAGAGGAGGGCCTTGGATCCTTTCCCATCCTAGCTTCTCCCACCATAAGCCTACACCTGCAGGATTCCAAGGAGAATAGTTTAGGGGCCTGTCCTGACTCTAGCTTCCTTCCCCAACCTTGGCTTCCAACCAGGCTGGGTTCTCAGACTGACGGGGAAGGCGCTTGGGTGAGGGAGGGACAAGTGAGGAGGGGGTCAGGGGTACCGCCAGGCTCCCTCCCACTCCTAGGCTCTGGGTGAAGAATGGAGCCAGAGGCTGCCCTTTCCCATGGGGAAGGGGAAAACCACTGAGAATCACACATTCTTTCCCCCTCCTCCTCCTCACCCCAGGGTCGGAGAGCAGCCCAGGGGCTCCGAGCTCTCACTGGGACCTTGCTCTCTGGTCAGGCCTGAAGGCCAACCTGTCACTCACACATCTGGAACTTTTCTGCCTCCTGGCCAAATTCAGCCTTCAGTTCCGATGCTTCCCTTCCGATAGATATGCTACCTCCATAGGTGGAAGCCAGGGGGGAAAAATCATCAAAACAAAACAACTAAATCACCCAGAGGTGCTAAAGCAAGGAAAAAATGTTGGCTTTGGAGTCAGTGGCCTCGGGTTTAAACCCTTCTCTGACACCCAGGTCATTGGCAAATCACTTCACTCTGAGTCTCAAGTTTTTCCCCATCTGTAAAATGGGCACTTACAACACTCAGATGCCTCTACCACAGGGTTGTGTAATGAAAACACTTTGTAAACTTTAAAGCAAAGTGCTAGAATGATTCAAGCTATTATTTGTCTTTGATTCCCCCCCCACCCCACTCCTCCCCACGTGGGATGGTTAAGGGGTGGGAGAGGAAAGGGCCCTAATTCTGCCGCTAAGGCAGGCCCTTCTGATTAGAGTTCAATGCGATGCTTCCCCCATCACAAAGCAAGTCACACCTGTCGGAAGCAGTCTGTACAATTTAATAAGCTGCAGATTATTTACAGAAATGTACACAAGCCTTGCCATGGAGAGTCCCGCTGGCTGCTGGGACAAGGGTCAGAGATGTGGTCAGTGCCCTCCAGAAGGAAACCCTAGGGTGGGTGGGCAGAGGAGGGGAGACAGGGCTGGGACCCTTCTTCTTACAAGGTTTGCCTTTGTTCTAGGGTTAAAAAGTGGTCAAAATAGAAGGGGAGAAAGACCAGGAAGTGTGGGGGGGTCAGCATTGCCAGGAAAGGGTTTTTTTATTTACTGTTTCCTCTGAGCTGTCCCCTATTCACTTAATGGCCCCAGGAATTAGGGGGCTACTGGCCAGCTTCTGCCAAGGCCTACAAAGGAGAGAGGATGGGGAGGCGGGTGGCGCAGAGAAGACAGCCAATGGACACACCAGAGCCCAGCTTCCCAGTACCGTTTCCCACAGTGGCTGGAGACTCTTATTTATTTTGGAATGGGGATGTAGGGAGGGAGGTGGGGGGAAGAGCAGATGTAAAGCAGGTCAAGAAAAAAAGGGGGAGGACCCCTTGGGACTTGGCCCGGATCACTGCAGTTCCTCCCCAGTGTGGCCCTGGCTGCAGGCGGGTGGGAGCCACCAGGCAGAGCTCCAGGAGGGAGGGAGGTGGATACAGCACTTTGGGGAGGGGGGTGTCATTTGGCTCTACCCCATTGTTGGTTGACTGGGGGAAGAATTCTCAAAGCTGCATGTGTTCCCTTTCCCTTCTTTTCCCAATGACCCAGTTCCAAATCCAGGAGCAGAAGCCTCCCAATAATATCACTTCCATAGCCTCCCAGTAGACCCTAGCCCATCTCTCTGGTTCCCGTGGGCCTGGAGATGGTGAAGATGGCATTGGATCACCAGATCCTGAGACAAGTTCCTTCTAGTTGCCATGGACCCCCTGCCATTCTGGTAGTTAGTCCCGCTGGAACCAACCCATGCACTCAAATCAAACACCATGGGCAGGAGACCTCCAACACCACCTGCCCTAGTGCTTCCTGGGGGGCTAGGAGAGAGACCAGATGAAGGAAAACATCCCCGGGGCAGGTAACCAAGGCTTTGGCCCCAAGATTTAGTATCCCGAAAGAAAAGGCTGTGTACTTGAAAGGACCCGACCCCCTTCCCTAAATCCTCTTTCACTATGGTGGAGAATTCAGCCAGCCCAATAGACTCCTCCCTTCACCTTCTGCTTTAGTCAGGCTCCCAGAGCAACTTCTAAAGAACATTGAGATGGAGGTTTGGAGCAAACTGCACTCCCCCAGTTGAAGCTGGGCAGAGAAAGATGTCATTGTTCTCTTGGAGAGGGGGACCCGTCCAAGATACAAGATCTCCCTTGGGCTAGCAGTCACTCCGCAGGCTCTTACAAGGGCAAAGCTCAGTGGCGCAGCACAGAGATCCCAAACCTTTTTTGGTATCCTAGCCCCCTTGGGTGGCGAGTCTGGTGAAGTCCTTGGAGGAAGCCCTTCTCTGAATCACATTTTTAAAGGTATAAAACAAGATAGTGAGCATTACAAAGGAAAGGAAAAGTTAATGTAAAGGAAGATTAATTCTTTCCCCACTGGAGTTCAGAGACTCCCCGCAATGTATCCATGGACCCCCCCCCCCCCCCATGGAGAACTTCTGGCAGCAGTAAGATTGGTCCTGGAGTGAGTTGGTTTCCAACTCTGCAACTGTTCAAGTCATCCCTTCCCACTCTGTTGTAAGGTGAAGGGACTGGTGTATTGTCGGCAGAATCTTGGGCGTTCAATTCTATACAGATCTGAAATTCTTACATATACAAGAGACCTTGGGGAAAGGCACTCTAAGTGATGGAGATAGATGGACTGGGAGACAGTGACCCCTGAGGTGGGAGAGGAGGAGAAAGGGTGGTCCTTAGCCTGGGGACTATGAACATAAGCTATACAGTCAGCGATAACTGTTCAATAGAATTGGTTTTCTTTGTAATCCTATGATTTTATGGATTCAGAATCACAAATTCTGAGAAAGACTCTAGAGGGGTCCATGAGATCTAAAAAGTTAATCCTGCCCTACACTCCACAAAGGGGGAGGGAAGAGCTCACTCTGGGCAACTAGGTAGACTCTCCTGACTCTTCTAAACTAATTGTTTCTGCTAACTAGGTGTTAATGTTGGCATGCAAAGTCAGAACCAGGACCTATTATGTTACTATTATGACCCCTGGACATCCAGCTCTCCCCCTTCTTTGGGTGATGTTGAGGGAGACCCCTGACCAAGTAGATGGTGATATCTTGGTGCCAATAGGAAGGGCAGGGAGGAGCTTTAGGGGGGAGAGTCTTGGCAATCTGGTGCCCCATGCTAATTACATCTCTGATGCTATGGGTTAAGCCTCCATACCTCAGAAGTGGTTGGAGGAATATGAATTCAGAACTCGTCATCCATTTGTTCTGAGCTAGGAGGGACCACTAGAAGAATGCAGTCCTGCCCTCAGCCCCCAAAGTGAGCTAGATACAGAGTTGGGTGATTTCCCAGGTCTGGGGGAGCTATGTAACCCAGGGGTTTTTCCTTCTGGCAGACTCCCTCAGGCTGTCTGCCTAGCTAAGCAGCTGGTCTCCTAAGCAAAGATTGGCCCCTTGGTCCCTTGTATCCCAGTCCACAATGAACAAAGGAAGGAGATCAGAAACCCAGGGCATAGCAGAGCCAGGGAAGACCCCCTAGCCTCCACAGAACTGGCTTTCATTCCAGTCCTGGGTTGGTAAAGGAGGGACAAGGAGTGAGACAGACCCTAATTTTCACACAGGCAGAATAGGGGGAGCACAGGATTTCAAGTCAGAACACCCGAGTTCAAATGGGGCCTGCCACTCACTCCTCAATCGGACTTTGATGTTATCATCTGAAATGGAAGGTCATAGGTGAGATGTTCACCATGGACCATTCCTGTTCTGAACTCTATGATAGGATGAAACATTCAAGAGTAAATATCTATCCTAAGGAAAGTGAGGAACTGGGGGGAAGGCTTTCCCAACTCCATCCACTAAGCTGAGAAAAGTGGGGGAGAAGGAAGGAGGGGGGAGAGAGAGAAGAGAAGAGGAAAAAAGAATGAGGAGGAAGGAGAAAGAATGAAAAGAAAGAAAGGAAGGAAGAAAAAGTATCTTAGTATAAATAGACAAGGGGAATAGGGGAGAGGGTCTCCAGGCTGCTGCCAGCCTTTGGGGCTGGCAGAGGGAACATTCATTGGAGGGATGCTCAGGATCTTTAGTGATGGGCAGGGAGCCCCCCCCCAATCTCCATGGAGAGAAGAGATCAATGTCAGCCTCTCAGAAGTCATCAACACAGTATATACATACACGTCTATGGGTTAGCACCGTGTGGGAAGGGGCAGGGAGGGGGCAGGAGGGGCAGGCATCAGTGGGACTGTAGCAATGGATGGGCTGAGGTCAGACCCACTCCTGCAAGGAGCGTTTGCAATATAGCAGCATCCTTGGAGCGCCTTTCCGCTGCATCTGGATGATGACGTAGATGAGACCCAAAATGCAAAGCAGCAACACCAGTGGCACCAGTACCATGACCACGTTCATGGTCCGTATGTACTCATCAATCTGCACCACCACACGGTTGCCGCCACCGCCTTTGCCATCTTCCCCATAGTCTCCCTCTTCCTCCACCACCTCCTGTTCCTCCTCCCCGGGCCTCCGGTGGGCCCCGTCATCATCTCGCTCCTCCTCCTCCCTGCCTCCATTAGGGTTGAAGGGTGGCCGGTGAAGGTCTGGCCAATGGCGTCCAGCATCAGGATCGGCTGGCTCTTCTTGGCAACCCATGAAGTCCCGAAGGATGGACTTGGGGTATCCAGGCTCCATCCGTAGCCGCTCATTGTCAAATTTCCAGTACTTGGTGCCTTTATAGAAGTAGGTGTAGGCTGTGGGAGGACAGAATGAGAGGCAGTGGGTGATTCTGGCCACGGGCTATTTGGGGGTCGGGGGTATGAGGGCGTTTTGGAAAACTTGAAGATTTTTGGATCATAGATTTAAAATTGGAAGAGCTCTTGGGGTAGAAGTTGAGATCTCTCATTTCACAGATGAAGAGAGGGATGTTCCTACAGTCACTTTGGTGGCTGAAGCTGAGATATAGGATGTGAACCCAGGCTCCCCAAACCTGCCTGGTGCTTTACTCTTTGAACTCAAGCTGTCTCCTCTAGCTCAGTGTCTTAAATGAGAGTATTATTTAAGAAATAAGACCACCCCCAGCCTTTTTCAAAAAAGTGTCATACCCATGGTCTCTGTGGATCATCACAACTACTCCAGGAGGTTCAGGGATCATTGTGCCCATTTCACAGGTGAGGAAATGTGTCCCAAATTGTCCAGCTAGTAAATGACAGAGTGGGAGTTCCCACTGAGGTCCCCAACTCTCAATCCCAGAATCTGCCAGTGTGAGCTCAGTACAGGCACTGACTAGGTTAGAGAGTAAAGAAGGGTACAAGCTTCCAGGCCCATCTCCAGCATCAGGGACATCTGCTCAGGCAGGATTTGTTTGTCCAGAACAGGGATTGGGGTAGATGAAACCCTGGATTTGAACAGGACCTGGGCTTCCCGGCTTATTCCCATCATCAGGTTGTCGGGGGGGGGGGGGGGAGGGGTTCCCTCTCACCAGAGGTCTTTAAACAAAAGGTGAACTAGTTGGCTATGTTACAGGGGCCCTTCTTTCTCAAATATGGGGTACCTTCCAACTCTGAAATTCAATCAACCTGCCAAATCACTTCTCTCTGGACTTGGTTTCTTTCTATATAAAATGAATGGGTTTTTAATCTGGGGTCCATGAATGCTTCCTATGGGGTATATGAATAGATTTCAAGGGGTGCATGTATCTATTGTCAAGAGGCATCTGAGGGTGCAGTGGACAGAGTATGAGAGTTGAAATCAGGAAGATTCAAGTTCAAATCACAGCCTTCCCAGCAGTGTGACCCTTGAAAAGTCACTTCACTTCTGTTTCCTCATCTGTAAAATGGCAATCACAACTACCTCCCAGGGTTGTTTGAGGATCAAATGAGATAGCTATAAAAAGTAGGCAGGTAATAATACATGCTTATCCCTCCCCCCACCTCATTCAATATCAGTGGCTTCTTTTGCAGTCCCAAGTATTTTACTCATTCTTTTTTTTTCTTTGTAAGGTAAATGGGGTTAAGTGGCTCGCCCAAGGCCACACAGCTAGGTAATGATTAAGTGTCTGAGACCGGATTTGAACCCAGGTACTCCTGACTCCAGGGCTGGTGCTTTATCTACTACGCCACCTAGCCGCCCCATACTTTACTCATTCTGAGGAGGGGTACAGGCTTTTCCAGGCTGTTACCCCTTGGGATTTCTCTCTCCCTTCCCTCCTTTGCCCCCTCTTTTCTTTTTTTTCCTCCCTCCCTTGCTCGCTCTCTTTTTCTCTATCCCTCTTCTTCCCCTCCTCCCTCTCTTTCTTCTATCTGGTCTCTTTCTCCCCACCTCTTCCTTCCTCTTCCCCCTCCACCACTCCCTCCTCTGGCCCCAAACAGCCTCAGAGGGAGGCCTTGACCTAGACAATGTCTCAGATTCATTTCAGCTCTGACTCCCGCAATGTTAAGTACTTCGCTTTTCCTCAACAACTGTCTTGATGCTCTCACTGTCTTGGCTCAAAAGCAAGTGAGATGATGTGGTAGACTCAGACGCCCCCATGCAAGATGCTCCCAAGGCCTGAGGACTCTAATCTGGTCTCCATGAGGGTAAGAGATTTTTCCTTGAAGCTATTAGGTGTAAGAGTTGGGATAAAATGAATCCCAGGTGCCCTAACTCCAAGGATGTCACTTCATTCACTAGTCTCCATTGGCCATCCTGCCAAGATCTTTATAACTCTGGGGCTCTGGGAGTAGGGAGTAAGTAAGGGGTTTTTGCAAACATTATCTCATTTCATCCTTACATGATGAAGGGGAAGGAATGAGGCTGGGCAGGGGGTCTGAGTTCCATACCTGCATCATTACTTAGGAAAGCCCCCTTGGGTGAAGATGGAACTCCCTTCCAGACGCTGATTGGCTTGGGGTAGCCAGGGTCTCCTCGTTGAGTATCCTCATTAAAGCGCCAGTACCTGCAGACAACAGGGACAAGAAGATGGGCTCCCAGAACCTTAGCGGGCTACTCCCATCACCCCTTTCTTTTTTTGTAGGGTTTTTTTTTGCAAGGCAAATGAGGTTAAGTGGCTTGCCCAAGGCCACACAGCTAGGCAATGATTAAGTGTTTGAGACCGGATTTGAAGTCAGGTACTCCTGACTCCAGGGCCGGTGCTTTATCCACTGCGCCACCTAGCCGCCCCTCATCACTCCTTTCTTGATGCTAAATTTATATGTTAACATGTCTGTCCCTGTAACCTTCTATCACCAAGCCAGTCACCCAGGGTAACAGCCTAGACAAGAACTTGGGTCTCCTTATCATTATGTTCATTCCATTTCTGGGATACCAACCTGTGAGTAGAGAGGGAAATTTCCAAGCAGACAAGTTTCCTATGACAGGTATAAAGTTAGGGAGAGGATAGGGCTCCCTCTCTACCAAATAGGCAATAGCCAGGTCCTTTTTAGGCCACTCTCCTTTCCAGAGTCTCAGGGAGGGAGGCCAGATACTTAGGCTGCCCTTCAAAACCACTAGGGCTGGGCTTGGTCTGTGGTCTGTTCACTTGTCTACGTGCCAGTGCTAGTGAGGCCAAGTGCTTGTGGGCCGACTCTTCTGGGGGTTGCTTAAGCCTGACCCCACACAGTCTGTACTTACAACCTCAACTTAATTCCTTTCAAAGGTTGAAGGAGTTGGGTGAGAAGGCATGGACGGCTCACCAGCAAACCATTCCCTGTGGCCAGAAACACAACTTTAAGGCCAAACCCTTCTGATGGAGCAGCAAAAGCAGCCTCAGGATGCTAAGGATGGCCAACAGCCAGTGCCTGGGAGACCCTCATGGTCTAGCCCTTAATGACCCCTCATACTTCCAATCCCTTCTCTCAGATTTTCTCTCACTTTTTGCTTCCAGGCTCTTATCCCTTTCAGTCTATAATCTGACCGCTAAGTTGGTGTATATGGTCAGGGCAGGAAGGCTTATGCCAAAAGTTGCCCTCAAAATGTTCATACAGCCTCTGAAACGGATACTACATATTACTCCTCAACGAACAATTTAGCATGTGGGGAACCCCAGATCTTTATCTGTACCCACTTTCTGCAAAGACACCTCAAGAGAAGAGAATATTTCTGGAATTCTGTTTTAAGTTGAGTTGGCTCACCCATACCCTTTGAATGAGGACCAACCTCTGGGTGGTTACTTAGCTCACCTGTCCTCCTGGAAGAAAAAGGTGTGTCCTGTGGGCTCCCACCAGATGGCTGTATCAATGCGGTCATAGGGGATGCCTAGTCCATAGCTTGTTAGAGGCTGGGGGTAACCAGATTCCAGATTGGCCTCACGGAAGAGCCAGTACCGATCCCCTATAAATGGAGGCACACAAGAATAAGAAGCAACCAATACTTTATGTGTGGGAAGATGGGAGAAGTCAATCAAAATTATTTAGACCTGCTCTTGCAGAAGACTCTGCCCTTCTCCCCATTGGTGGGGACTCTCTTCCAAAGAAAAAGAGGGGGCTGTAGATGGAGATGCCCTCAGTTTCTGCCCCTAAGGCCCCAGAAGTACATAAGCATCACTTCCACATAGCAAATGTTTACTGGGCAACTATTACACACACACACACACACACACACACATACACACACACACACGTACATGGTCTTTGTTAGCTGCAAAAGATTCTGCAGAAATATAAAATACATTCCCTGCCTGTGGTCCAAGTCAATCCAATATAACAAGCATTTATTAAGCATCTACTGGATACGAGGCAAGGGGAGATAGAAACAAAGACAAAATGGAAAACTGGCCCTCCTCAGGATGCTTCCACACACTCCAGGAGGAAGAGAACGTTAACTTAATATTAACTCCCTGCAAGGGGAGCCTTGAAAGAAGTCAGGGAAACCAAGAGGTTGGCATGAGGAAGGGAGTGAGTTCTAGACATGTGCAATAGAGTCTGGATATGGAAGCTGGTTTTTTTTCTCTTAATGGTAAAGGAGATGGTTTGGTTTGAGTACAGAGGTGAAGTAGGGTCATGTAACAGATGCCTAGGAAGGTCAGTGGAAACCCTAGTGGAGATGTCTTCATCTTGTTCTAGAGGCAATAAGGAGATGTGGAAGATTCTGGAGTGAAATGGGCAGACTGGTCCTATAGAAAGATGATTGTTGGCAGTTGCGTGGAGGATGGGCCCCAGAATACAGAAATTGCAGAGTACAAACAGATTATTGCCAGCCTAAGCAAAATGGGACAATATACTGATATAGGATGGTATTTCCATAAATGGGAAAAAGGATGAAGGAGTAGGAGAACAATTTCATGTACAAGGATGGGTTCTCTCTAGTCTGAGAATCTTAGCTCAAATGCATCTTTGATACTTATTACCACTGTAACTTTAGCAAACTCTCTGGGCATCAGTTTCCTCATCCAAAAATTGAGGGGTTGAACTACATGATTCCTGAGGTTCCTTCCAGCTCTAGACTCATCACCTTTTTTTTTTTCCTGAGGAGAATAGAACATACTTGCCAACTGATGTGTTATGAGGGGTGAGGGAGAAGAAAGAGTGAAGGATGACTCAAGTCTTTCCCAATTTTACAGTCTAGGTGGATGGACATTCATGGAGAGATGTGGTAGAGTCTTTGTGCATATTTTAAAAAAGAGATTTGATCATTTGGCTCAAAAGAAGAATAGAGTGGCTGGTAGAGACAGAGAAGAGATGGGGCAACAAGGATGAAGGGGGAATCTTGTCTCCTTTCTCTACAGATTCTCTCACTTGGTGACCTCCTAAGTTTCCATGAGTTCAATGATCATCATCATGATCCTGAGCTGCATTCCTATATTGGTCACTTCAAACTGGATATCCTATAGAAACCTCAAATTTAACAACACATCCAAGAGAGCTCATTATTTTTTTCCGATAAACTCATCTTTATCTGAACTTCAGGGGTGCCACCATCCCCTCGGTCTCCAGGTTTGCAAGCACAGTATCATCCTCAATTTCTTTCTTTTACCAGTCCAGGCAAAATGGGACAAGATCCTGATACAGGATGGTGGTTCCATGAATGGAAAGGAGGATGAAGGAGTAGAACAGAGTGGTCCAAGGGGATGGGTACTGTCTCTCTAGTCTGAGAACCTTGTATTGAATGCCATCTCTGATACTACCTACACATACAGGGAGGGATGCAGTAGAGTTTTCTCTATAGAATATTTTTAAGAGATTGGATCATTTTGGCTCAAAAAAGAATATAGTGGTTAGTAGAGACAGAGAAATGATAGGGGTGAAGGGGTATCTTATCTCTTCTCACTACAGATTCTCTCATTCTCTTGGTGACTTCCTAAGTCCCCATGAGCTCACATATACAATTGCCCACATTTCCAAGTCTTGTTATCCCTCGATATCATCTCTGGCATAGCGCCTTTTCTTTACACTTCATTATTGCCATATTGTCACCAATTGCCCAGACTATTGCAATAGCCTTCAAATTGGTCCCTCCTGTCCCCTGCCTCTACCTTCTCCAATTCACCCTCTGCCCATGATACAGACCTATCAATAAATCCCAGCAACTTTCTACGGCTTCTAGGAGCCAATAGAAATCTCTTCACAACTTGGACCCATCCCAGCTTTCCAGTCTTTTAACATGTGATTTCTTTTTATCTTCTCATCATATTGACCCACTTACTGTCTCTCACATATAATTCTATCTCCATCTCACCTTTGCACTGGATGTCCATCATACTTGGAATGCTCCTTCCTAACTTTCATTTTGGAGAGTTTTGGCTACCTTTATAACTTCTGGGAGACGTTTTAGACATTTTACCCTCCTAGGCCCTCACTACTATTGTTTTCCTCATTGAGGTTTCCTTCAATCTTCTATGTATGCATTTTGGATGCACTGATTTTTGTACATGCTGTCTCCTTTATTAGAATAAAGGCTCCTTAAGGGCAGGAGCTATCTTCATTTTTTTGGGTATCCTTCATGTTTCACATTTGTTTGGTATAATGTTAGTAATTAATGAATAATTGTGGATTGATGGACTGGTTAGAGAAATAATCAGAGAAATGAATGAGAAGTTGGAGGCGTATGGAAGAAAGAGACCCAGGGTCTACAGGTAAGAAGGCCTTGTCTTTGCCTTCCAGTCTCAAGACTGAATCGTTATGTACATTCTCAGCTTTCAATGAGAAATGGGGATCAAACTAAGCCTTGAATTCTGATCCTCCCCAGGCAGAAGGGCCACACTATATTCCATATATATTCTGGAAGACTACAGAGGTTGGAATTCTAATACTAGCTCCTCTAGGCAAGGAGCAGGGAAGAAGAGAAACCAGAAGCATGCTCCAGAGATTTGCCCTTTCTCCTACCCTGGTCCTACTTTGTGCAGCAGTTCGGAAACCCCCAGTTCCCTTTCTCTTCCTCTCTCCCTCCAAGCCTGGCTCCTTTCTCTCTTTGTCTCTCTTTACATTTACAGATGGAGATGACCTCATCTAGCCCATAATGGGGAAAACATGACTAGAGACTCTCAGGAGCCAGGCTGATTCTTAGCCGGCAGCCAAGTTGGCCCCCTCCCCTCCTCTTCTGCCTGAGGACAGACACAGAGACCTTATACTGGTGAAGAAGGCCTTCCCCTAGCCACCAACTTGCATCCCTCCTCCCCTGCCCAGGGCCATCTGACTCACCTTTGAAGAAGACAAAACGTCCATCTTGCCGCTCATAGGCAGCACTGATGTCACTGGGTAGCCCCCTCCAGAAGTGCCCGATGGGCATGGGGTAGTTGTCCAGCACCCGATTGTGCCGGACCCTCCAGAACCAGCGACCCTAGTAGGGAGAGTAGACTATGACCAATGCAACCCAGGCCCTGGACCTCCTGGGGGTTAGGAACTCTGTACTGGGTAGGGGAAGGGGAAGAGGAGCAAGAATTCACACCATACTTGTGGAAGTGACAGAAATATCTCTGTAGGTTGGTGGAACTAACCCTGACTTAGCATCCCCTTGGGCTGATTTCCCAGAGCAATCAGAAAATATGGGGTGTAAGATAGGGAAAAGGCTTTAGGGACACACCGGGACTATCTGAACCTTTGGGCATCTGAGTCAAATGGAAGGAGAAAAAGAATTTCTGTCTGGAGAGGAAAAAGTGATATGAAAGTGAGAAGGAAGAAAGAGTAAGGGTGAGGTAGAAGTCATAAAATGAGAAGGAAGAAAGGGTGAGGGTAGGGCAGGGGTAGAAGTCAGATTTAAGAGGGATGAGCAGAGAGAGTCCTGAAGAGAAGGATGACAAAAGAAAAATGAACTAAAAAAATGGGGAAAGGAAATTTGTCAGGTGCCTCAATAATGAACAAAAAACCATTTATTAAACACAATCACTGCATGCAAATAACTTTCCTAAGGTACTTTTCTAACTTTGTTTTTTTAAACCTTCAGACACAGAAGAAAAATTTGCTTCCCCTCTTGGTTCCATCTGAAAAAAGAGGGGTGGGCTAAAGGTCCATATATATCCTTACAGTCCTATAGTTGACCTTATGGTCTCTACAGTCAGGGAATTAACTTAAGACTGCATGGCAGCTGATGATAAACATTGTGAAGAGGTAAAGGCAGACAGAGGTAAAGTTTATACTTTAAAGCAGTTCACAGTCTAATAGGAGCTGGGACATGCTCACACTCAGGAAGAATGATTAAACGTTCTAACAGAAATAAGTAGTGATTTCTTGAGTCATGACCGATCCTCGGATCCTACGCTATCATAATCCATGTCTGAACCTCTCCTTTCCTTTCCCCATCCTCTGGCTGGGGTCTTCTCCTTTGCTGAATATCCAGCCCAGCTCTCAGAGGCCTCCCTAACAAACACTCCTGATCAATGTGATATTATTGATCACTTCCAGAGGGTATGGCACCCATATGCATAGGAGGGGCTAAGGAAAGGACCAAGAGAAGGGGTGTTTGAGAAGGAGCTTGTCACCTTGAACACAAACATCTCCCCTCGCAACATGGCTACAGTGTCAAAGTTCCCATCACAGATGTTGGGGCCATATTGGTCTGGTCTCTCTGTGGCTCGTGGCTGGCTAGGAGGCCCTGGTTTGGGGGGTCGGTCTGGCTTTCCCCCTGGAGGTGGGGGCGGTGGTCTCGGCGGTCGGTGATCAGGTCGGCCTGGGTGTCGGGGTGGCACTGTGGGAAGGGGTCGGGTGGGCTGAGGTTGGCCATCTGGGGTACCTAAGAAATAGGGAGAGGAAGTAAAGGAAGGATGTGAAAGAAGTACCACCCTGAAACCTAACTGAGGGACCTGCCATTATAGGTAGGAAAAACATAGTTTGGTGAGATGGAAAGATCATAGGATTTGAACTTAAAGACCTGGCTCTATTATTTACCAGCCATTTGAACTCAGTGAGTCATTTAACCTCCATGAATTGATTTCCTCATGAAAAAATGAGAGAACTCCATCTCTAAGGTGTCTTCTCTATGAGCCTTGATATGAGTGTCTGAGAAGCTTTGGTGATAGATAGCTTGATGGGTAGGCCCTTTATACATGACAGATTTTTAATCCTTGGTGCTACTGACTTTCCCCAAAGCAGACACCCCAATACAATTAGAGCTAGAGAACAAGTTGGTTCCTCTCTCTGTTTCCTCATCTGTAAAATGAGGGAGTTGGATTAGATGAACTTCAAGATTGCTTATAACATTATGTCCTATGAGCCTATACTAATCCAATAGTCCACAAGGTCAGGGAATTAACTCAGGCTGCTTGGGACCTGATGAGAAACATGGTGGGGAGACATAAACCTGAAGAAGATATAGTTTCTATTTTAGGGCAGCTCATAATCTTTTGGGGAAGCAGGATGTGCCCAGGCCCAGGAAAAACAAATTAACTTTATAGTAAAAATGAAGAGTGAAATACAAATCATTGTATTAGGGGCTGGTATGATAGCCTGGGGTGCCCACTCTCTATAGACATCTTGGCGTTCACCCCTCCACATAAAGCAAGCTTACCATATAGTTGTTGGATGCCCCGAAGGTCATCTTCAGGCAGTTGGAAGTTTTCTGTGTCCATCCATTGGTAGAAGGGTGCCATGATGGCGCTGGGGTTGTTGGAGTGCTCCAACCCCAGGGCATGGCCCAGTTCATGAACAGCCACCAGAAAGAGGTTATTTCCTGGGTAAAAGGAGGGGAGGTCATGTTCTTTTCCAGGGCCTTGCTTGCAATCAACAAGGCTTGATGTACCAGGGTGTCTGATCTATCCCTTAGATTCAAAGAGCTATGCTAGAGGCAAGAAGGACATTGCTGGAGAAGGATTCAGAAGACTTGGGTTTGTGGCCAAATCCTCCCACCTTCTAGCTGTGTGACTGGGTGCAAGCCATTCCCTTTCTCTGAGACTCAGTTTCCTCGTGTGCAAGAAGAGGATAATTTCCCTCCGTTAAGGGTGCTTGTGAAGTTAAGTACCCTTTGAACCTTTAAAGTCTTAGGTGTGGGAGCTATTATGGTATTCTACTAAAGGTCTTCTGAAATCTCTTAGAAGTGAGCCTGGGGGTGGCTCCAGGATAAGCCAGTGGGGTACAAGCTCTGGCAAACACTACCAAGCTGGACAGGAAAGGGAGAGTGAT
The DNA here is from genome assembly GCF_037893015.1 of Macrotis lagotis. Lineage (NCBI taxonomy): Eukaryota > Metazoa > Chordata > Mammalia > Peramelemorphia > Peramelidae > Macrotis > Macrotis lagotis. Next base: position 41,291,477 of record NC_133658.1, on the reverse strand, counting down.
GTACAGACCAGTGATAGACTCTCTACATAGTCCTGGGATCAGCCTAGCCAAGTCTTGAGAAGCAAAGTTTCATACTTATCCCAAAGAATGGAATCTGGGGGTGACAGAAACCCTCAAGGATCATCTACCAATTCATGGAGAGTCTACAGCTGGGCATCAGGGAGGGAACCCCATCCTGATGAAATGATAAATTGTTGACAAACTGTTATTACTCTGCTCCAGGCTCTACTTTGAATCTTGAGGAAGCTATTTCACAACCAGGGCCTTAGTTTCCCCCCTGTCAAAAGGGAAGATGGAGCCTTGTTTCATGTTGCTTTTTTTTTGGGGGGGGTGGAACATAAAATGAGATCATAGGCATAAAATTGACTTGCCAGAATGAATATGAGAAGAAATTAAGAGGGTGAACCAGATTGTGTCCTTTTGGGGATAATCTTTACTTTTCAGTATCTGTTGCTCTGAAGTGGCTCCAGACCCCAGGGCACAGCTGTCTTGCCACAAGTGAGATGGGGACCACCCCAGCCCCCAACCTGTCCTCCTTCCCCCTGCCAGTTGGCCTCACCATGTAGGTCAGTGTTGGAGAAGGTCCAAGGCTCATCAGCATCGAAATGGGTGTCTCCGCCCATGCCTGGGCCAGGAAAGTAAGCATGGGCCAGAAAGCCTCCTACACCATCAAAGGGGGAGCTGTCGCCATGGAAACCAGAGGCAAAGAGCACCATGATGTCTGCCTCCTTCTGCCTCCTTTGCCGGATATCCTCATAGGGAATCTCCTGGAAGACCAGGGGCGTGGCCTGCTCCCACACTCGGAAAGCCAACCGAACAGCTTCCAAGGAGTTGTACCAACCCAGCTTCTCTGTGTAGTTCTGGATGCTAGGGATGATAGAAATGGTGAGGAGGGTGGATCTGCCATATTGGGATCCTCCTTCCCATCGCTCCATGGGCAACCATTCCTAATAAGTGCCTACTAACCCTGTTTCCAACTGGAGGGCAGAGTTTCTTGTGGCTGTCTGGGGGTCAGGGATAGGAACCCTTGGTCAATGCCTTGTCATAGTTCCCTCAAACAAGGGGGTAGACTCAACTCTCATCCCTTCCTGGAACCTTGGTTTCATTTATAGAGCTCACCCTTAAGGTGCTAGTCTTCTAGGGCCGAGGGGAACACTAAATCAAAGGAATCAGGGCTGGTGGGGTTTGAAGGATCATCCAGTCGAATCCTCTCATTTTAAAGATGAGGCAATTGAAAGAAAAAAAGGTTTAATGAACTGTCCAAGTATACACAGGTAATGTGCTCAGCAGAGATGGATTTAAAGCTAGATCCTGTTGCCAATCTCCCTCAGATGCTTGAGTCCTGAACCTACCACCACACAGATGAGTCTGGTCTTGAATAGCTAATCTCCCATCCAATCCTCTATTTCCAGGGATTCCTTTTCATCCCCTGATCCTTGGGGACATTGGGTCTACCCTTCCTTACAGTCCAATCTTAACCTAAATTTCCAAGGTCCTGGTCAAGTCTACCTTGGAACTTCTTGGGACGAGTAGGGATGAACATCTGGGAAGGTGATGAGGGGACTTTTGGCTTATTTGGGAAGACCCAGGCAGGTTTGAGACTGCCACAGCCTGGGAGAGTCTACAGAGCTGAGCCTCCTGCAGAGATGCTGAGGCCCCTTCCCATCAGAGTGGGATGCATGGCTGGGCCTGGGCGGAACTCTCACGGAGAGGCTGTGGTGGGAACAGCTGGGGGAAGTGTGGGAAAGGAAATCCCCCAGACAGGAGACACCAGGGGCAGGATTCGGGCCCCTGGGGTCCCAGGGGATGAAGAGAAGCCTGAGCAGAGTTAGAATGGAGGCCCAGCTCCCCTCACAAGCCATGGGACCCAAGCTACCTGAAGGTCAGGTGATGGCTATTCCATTTCCTCCCAGTGAGAGCATAACGTTTCCGCCGCATATTGGCTTTCACCCGTACCCCAAATTGGTCTGGCACCCCACAGCGAGGTCGCTTCATCCACCTGCAGAGAACACAGAATGCTGGTAGGATCTCTGGAAAGGGAGGGAATAGGGGGCCCAGACTCAGCTCCCTTAGGAATTCTTCCCTCCCCTTGTCCAACCCTCCCCTTCCCCTCCATATCCCCAACTCTTCCCTCTATTCTAGCCAGGCTGCTTTTCTTATTATGCTCCCCACCCCCTCACCCCATATACTTTAGGTCCTCTCTGCCCCTCCCCACTGGGGTTTGTTGTGGGTTGATCAGGAATGCTGTTGCTCACAGTGAAGGAGAACAACAGGAGAAAGCGGATGGGGTTGGGTGCAAGGCTCCCATACTTTGGTCATAAAGAGCTGGTTCTCCCTGTCTCAGTTTGGGACTCCACAACCCCTAGGAGAGTGAAGAAAGGGAAGGGTCCCTGGCAGGAAGGCTTACGCTTTGGTCTCCTCATCCAGCACACCCGTGACGGTGATCCCATAGAAACGCTGCATCTCGGCGATGGCAGAGGCCAGGATCTGAGCGGACCTCATGGTGGACATCTGGCGGCTGGGTTGGGGGAGGTAGCCATAGAAACGCAGCCAGTTCTGTGGGGAAAGCCAAGGTGCCAGAATTGATCAGACCACACAAAAGCAATATCCCACCCCCAGCCTGCAAATCTCAACCTTGGACTTCTCTACAGGCTTCTTGGGGTGTGAAGAAGAGGGGTTAAAGAGGAGGAGATGGAACAATGGGGCATTGAGAGGGAACGATGGGCATAAGGCGATCAATCCTTATGATTCCCAGGATTCTGAGGGACTCTCAAGTGGGTAGGCACACTTCATTGTGAGGGTTCCTCTGCAAAGTGGGAGCAAAACCAATGTCTAGTAAGCAACTTTGGGCAAAAGATAATCTGCCCTCTCCTGAACTTTGCTTTCCCAATTGTAAAATGAAGCATCTTGGCATCCTTAGGTCCCTTCTAATATCGTCATTCTATGATTCACTGAGCAGATACGGATGGGAGGTAAAAGGAAAGGAAGAAAGACTTAGGGTTCTCTTTTCTTGGTGCCCCCAGCTCTCCTCAAAGTTCAGTTCAAATGTCACCTCCAATGAGAGGCCTTTCTACTTTCCCAGCTGATACTGCCCATTACTGCAAGATTAACTTGCATTGCTCTTGTATTGTTATCTACATGTGTGTTATCATCTTATCTCTCTCTACAACACTTATGTGTGAAGATACACATATAATTTACACACATGTAGACATGCACACATAATACATCACACAGAACACACAATGTGCACAGATGAATGTGTCAATGTGCACATACTTATAACACATACAAAGGTGTTGATACGTACACACCATGTATAGGCATGGACATGCAAACACAACAATATGTGCATGTATGTGTGTATGTGTGTTGTTGCTGCCTCCACTTGTTCATTGTAGAAGTTAAGTGTGTCTGGGCCTGAGACTGTCCTGACTTTTATCTCTGTCATCCTGGAGGGCAGTGGGGGAATTCTCACATAGTAGGGCTTTAATAAAAGTTTATTAAACAGAACGGGTAAGATCCGGGAATGGCAAACAGAACACAGAGTCAGCCTTTAAGAAGCTGCTATGGGCTGGGTACTATGGTAAGTGTTTTATAAATATTATCTCAATTGATTCTTTCAACAATGCTGGGCATTAGGACCTCTTGTTTCTCCCCATTTTTACAGTTGAGGAAACTGAGGCAAAGAGGGTGAAGTGACTTGCCCAGGATCACACAGCTAGAAAGTGTCTGAGGTTAGATTTGAACTCAATTCAATCTTCCCAACTTCAGACCTGGTGTGCTGTGCACCTCTCTATTCCCCTACCTGAACGGGAAGAAATAAGAAATATAGGCTGAGGGTGGTTATTAATATGTCAAAATAAGAGCTTTTTGGTGTGTGAATGATTCCTGTTTTACAGATGAAGAAATGAAGGATTCTTGACAGTGATAAGCATCCTAACCCAGAAAGTCCATTTATCTTATCTGATCCTTTCTCAGCAGAGATCCTGTTTACAACATTCCCAAGGAGGAGTCATCCAGGCTCAATGCTATGGTTCTGGTGACGAGAATGTCACTGCCCCCCAGGACAGGCTGCCCCCTGGGTGGTCAGTCTAACCCTTAGGACCTTTGTTCTTGCAGAATCCATTAAATCTGAGTCTCCGCATCCCTGGGGCCTGGAAATGGCTGGGATCTATTTGAGTTTTCCAGATCTTCCAATAGGAAAATATGGAATCAAAGACTCAAGGATGTCCAGGTGAACAAAGCCAGCGGCCATGGGCACGGCAGCATCACCCTAGAGACTTCAATATGGCGCCTGCATGGCAACCAGCTCCAGCTGCAATTCCAAGTCCGCAGAGCGGGGGCTGTGGCCAAGTTTCCCTCTGGCTGGAAGATTCTGCCCTGCCAGGGATGTCATATCCGGCTCCCCAAACACTTTCCTCAGCACTACCCACTGGCTGGATCAAAGTGTCTCAAGGAGGCAAGGCTGAGCTTGCCAACACTGGGGACCTGGCCCACAGCCAGGCCACCAGCATGGAGGGGACACCCGTCCTAAGGCAGCTTTGCTGAGCTGGGCCTGAGCCAGGGATGGATGACGGCAGCTCGGGCAGCTGCTAATGGGGAGCTGGGTGGGAGAGCATTAATGGAGAGATCCAAGGAAGCCGGCCCAAGCTGGGGAACAAGACACACCAACACGACCTGCAGCCACCACCGATGCCGGATGGGGGTCTGTGGCCTGCTTTACAATTCCCAACAATCCCGGGAGGAAGGCAGCTATTATTATCCCCATTTTATGACATCCCCAGATAACCAGAGTCACATGGTTAGTGTCTGAGGCAGGATTTGAACTCAGATCATTCTTATTTCAAATCCAGGGTTCCATCTATTCTAGCACTTACTAGTTGGAGGTTACGGACAAGATCAAGGGAAGGAGTTAAACCCTGGATGGACACAGACCCCCAGATTACAGCTGCAGCAGCCTGAAGGTCAAGCCTCATGTGGTCAGTCAAGAAAGAAACGGCTGGTACCCTGGACCCCCTGAACTAAGCCAGTGGAAGACCTGGACTTCCAGGCCACTGTTTAGGTCAACAGGACTCTTGCTTAATATACCTTATTTCAGTAGAGCCTTATAATAACTCTGTGAAGTAGGCAATGCTGATAATATTAATGATAATAACTATTTTAGAATATGTGAAAGTTTGCAAAGCACTCATTGGATCCCCTCCACAACCCTGTGAGGGAGGTGGTATTATTACTCCCATTTTACAGATGGGGAAACTGAGGTTTAAAGTGGTTAAAGATTTGAGCAGGATAGCACATTGTGTTTATCCTGCAGATAAAGACCCTGAGGCTCAGAGAAAAACTTACTCCTTTCCTCTCCTTGCGCGTGCGCTCTCTCTCTCTCTCTCTCTCTCTCACACACACATAAACATACACGTATATCCATCCCTTCCCATATACATGTCCAAGGTGGGATTCAAACTCAGGTTTTCTGGGTTCCTAGCCACTATTTTTAACTCAAGTCTAAGAAAAATCACAGGAAGCCATTTCCAAAGGAGGCATGGGAAGCAATAGGGAAGAATCCAGAGAGAGGAGGGCTCATTAGGGATCTCAGGGAGAAATTCATGGCTCTGGGAAAGCCGGAAGAGGAGATGGGCCCCTTCCACAGTCAGACAAGGCCGGATCCGAGGGGGAGGGGGTGTTATTGATGGATCAGGAGCAGCTCCCCAGGAGGTTCATTTGCATAAGACAAAACTCATCTGCATTGATATTCCATCCCCAGGAGGGCTGTCGCTGATTGGAAAGGTTTTCAGAATGAGGAAGGGAGGGGGTGGGGATGATTAAACCAATTAAGGCCAGCTCCTACCCAGCTCTGGAGGGAGTAGACCTGAGAGTTGGGGGGGGGGGGGTATCTAGGAGTGGAGGCTTGGAATATCAGCTCTGTCCCTGATACCTGTGTCCTTGGGGAGGTGACTTCCCCAATAAGGGTCTCAGTTTGCTGGTGTGTAGAAGGAAGGGACTCACTACTGCCCTTTGGAGCAGACCATACACCAGTTGCAGTGACTAGAGTAAAGATTCCCCTCCGAGGGGACAGAAAAATGTCCAGGCTCCATCAGAGATGAGCCCTCAGCCCAGAGGAGTGTGGGGTACAGGGGAGGGCAGGCCTGGCGGCCTAGGCTGAGGACAGATGGTGGGCCTGACCATAAAGGAGAGGGGATGCTGCTCCATGGAGGCAGAGGATGGCTTTGCTCTTGATTCTCCTCCAACTGCTCTGATCCCATTATCTAAGTGCTAATGCCTTCTATGCCCTGAGACGGTCTCCAATTTACCATTTACCCTATATATCTCTGGGTTGTACATACAGGCAGACATCTGAGTTAGGTCCAGATGACCACGATAAAGCAACTACCTCAATATAAGGAGTCATGGGAATTTTTTGGCTTCCCAGTATATATATGTAAGTTATGTTTACACTAAACTGTAATCTATTAGGCAGCAATATTTTTGTCTAAAATGTGTATATTATAACTAAAAAAACTGTACAAACCTTAATTAAAAAATGCTTTATTGCTAAAGAAAATGCTAACTACTATGAGCCTTTAGTGAGGCATTATCTTTTAGCTGATGGAGACCAATGGCTCTTCACTTATCAGGGAGGTGGTTGCTGAGGGTTGAGGTATCTGGGGCAGTTTCTTAAAGTCAAGCTGCTATGAAGTTTGCCCATTCATTGACTCTTCCTTTTCCTTGAAAGGAGGCCATTGTAGGGTTATTAATTGGCCTAATTTCAATATTGTTGTGTCTCAGGGAAGAGGAGGAAAGGGACAGGGAACCACTGGGTGGGTCAATGGAGCAGTTGGAACACCCTCAACAATTCTCTATTAAGCTCACCATTGTACATGGGCAGTTTGTGATGCCCCAAAGCAATTGCAATAGTCACAGCAAAGATTGCTCATCACAGGTCACAGATAGCCTAACAATGAAAAATCTGAAATATTGTGAGAACTATCAAAATGTGACATAGAAACAAGAGGTGAGCATGTTCTTTTTTTTTTTTTTTTTTAGGTTTTTGTAAGGCAAATAGAGTTAAGGGTTAAGTGGCTTGCCCAAGGCCACACAGCTAGGTAATTATTAAGTGTCTGAGACCGGATTTGAACCCAGGTACTCCTGACTTCAGGGCCGGTGCTTTATCCACTATGCCACCTAGCTGCCCCCTGGTGAGCATGTTCTACTGGAGAAATGGCAATGATAGATTTGGTCAGTCGAGGCACAATTGAAGCAAACATTCAATTTGCTTTAAAAAAAATGCAGCTGAAATACAATAAAGTGAGGTATGCCTGTACGTCCTCTTCTATGGGTCTGTAAGCACCCTGAGGTCAGGCCACTTAGCCTTGGGTCTCTTGGGTATGGTCAGTACTGAATAGATGTTTGTTGCCAGCTGCCAGATTGCCAGAAAGGGATCTTGGTATATAATCCAGGTGGTTTGGGACCTGGGGTGTGGCCCACTTTGCTCCTCTTGGGGCTATGACTGTGTGTGTGTGTGTGTGTGTGTGTGTGTGCCCTGGTCCCCCAGCATAAGAGGGGTGCTCTAGGAGGCAGGGAAGAGACTTCTCTGCTATTAGGAAGTAGGCAGGCATTCAAGGGGCTTCAGAGGCAGTAGTTGGTGTGGGGAGAATAGTAGAGGTCCTAAGAGTCACACCTGCCCAAAGCAAGCCGGATATTGGGGTATGGTGGGGAGGCAGCAACTTGGGTTCTAATCCACAGGCCCTTAGTTCTTGTTGCAGTTGTTGGTCATTCTGGCGAAGCCTAGAGACCCCATCTCGGAAAACTTCAAAGGAAACTGATTGTATGGAAACACAGTTATCAAAATGATTTTAAAAAAATCAAGTTCATGGACCCCACATTAAGGACAGATGCTTTAGTCCCTTGGGTCTGGACATGATCTCAGGAACCCTTCTGGGGGCCGGCTCATGGCGAGGCAGCTTTCAGAGAGCTCACAACGGGGGAGAAAAATGTCCTAGCATTGGAAGGGGGCTTCTAGTCAGGCTGTTTAGTGGCAGAACTGGGGGCTAGCCTCCTGGGCTCTCCAGTTTGAAGGCAGCCCTCTCTCCCTATAGGATAGCCAGGGTAGCCTCCTAGCTAGGGAACAGATAGGGTTAATGGTCTCAGAAAAGGGAGGGGGAGGGGCAGGGTCAAGGAGGGGGTCAAATGATAAAACATCCCCTCCCGAGCTAGAGGAAATGGGGTCATCTCCCCCTCCCCAGCAATTACTCCCGGAGGAGATCACAGCATTAAAGTGCCAGGAGACTGACCTACTCCTGAACCCCACCTTTGTTCAGGAGAGTGGAAGAGGGGGGATGGTATATGAAATAGTGGAACAGGGGAGGCTGGAGAAATGAAGAAGCGTGGGCTTGAGGTCTGACCAGCTGAGGCCCGAAAAAAGCTAATCAATTTCCCTGGGCTCTGCCTTTCCCCCATCAAACCCATGCTCAGGGTGGCCGGATGCCAGGTGCTTATAAATCAACCGCAGACACCGGGTTATAGGGTGGCGCCTCTGGTAGGGTTTCATCTTCCTTCCTTGGCTGTGCCTTTTCAGGAGTATCCATAATGAAGTTTCCTGAGATCATGCAAATGTGCTTCAGTGGTAATCAGAATGGAGAGCCCTTCTGAAGGAGAGAGAGGAGGGGCTGGGGCCTGCTCTCCAGGCATGGGGTAAATCATTGCTTCCAAGATCAGGATGGCTGGCGGTCTCAGCTTAAAATAGACTCATCTCATTGATAGAGCCTGGCTGCTTGCTGATGTCGGAGGATCTGCCTACCACATGAGCAGGAGAATGGAAAGGGCTTAGCCCTTCCTCCACCAAACCATCCTTCCTACTCCCCAAGAAAGAAAAACTGAGATGGTGGCTCCCAACTGGCTGGGGTTGTGAGGGCTAGGAGCCCCTCCTCCTAGTGGAGGTCAGGGGAGAATCCTCTGGTCAGGGAACAAAGCAGGACCCCCTAAAGCTGCTCCACCCGGGGTAGAAGGCTTCCTTCTAAATCAAATATGGTAGAGTTGGGATCGCTGGGGCTTCATTAGGCATTGTTGCTTTCTTGGTATTGTATATCCAATGATATCACCGAATGTGGTTTGTTGTTTCACTGATGTCAGCATTTATCAATTTGAGGTTGACAAGTATGCTGTGGACACCTACGGATGGAGCAGCATGGAATACAGGTAAGATAACTGATCTGGGAGGCAGAAGACATTGGTTTGAGATCCAACTGGAACTATTTGCTGTCCCCAGCCTCAGTTTCCTCATTTGGAAGATGGAGATGTTCTGAAGTGTAGGGACAGACTTCAGAGGTCACTTCCTCATCTTACAGATGAGGTGAAGGAGCCCCTAGAAGATAGGGACTGGTTTACCTTTTATTCTATCCTTCACACTGGCACATATGAACTTCATAAATGCTTAATATCTATTCAATTGAAGGGATTAGACCAGTCACTAAAGTACCAAGGGGGGGTCAGGAAAAGGATTTGAACCTCGGTCTTGATCCCCAATATCATATACTACCGATCCTTCCAACAGGGCTGTTGTAAAGGAAACATTTTTTGATAAACCTTGGAGCACTTCAACAGTGCGAAAATAATTCTACTGAAGTGCTGTGGGAAAGGCATTCTCCTACCCTCAAGAAGCTTAAAACCTAATGAGGGAGATGACTAAACAAACCCAAGGGATGAACCACTCATTACAAGTGACTCACTGAGCCTCACAGATGATGGGCCCTAGAGCTTAGGAAAAAAGAGCCCAAGGTGAGCTGGAAAGATGGGGCTTGAAGGAACTGAGCTGAGAAAGAAGGCAGCAAGGGGATCCACCAGGCTCCCCCAGCTCTTTTTCTGGCCTTTCTTGGGCTCTCCCAAAGAGGAGATCTACCTTGGGAACCTGCTGGTGGGTTGTCCTCCTGTGCAGGGGCTGGCTATCTTGGGAACTTTGTGAAGGGGCTCAGCATCATGGAAGCTGGCCTGGCTGCCGGCCTGGGGCTGCATCTCTGGGTGTGGGGGGAGGAGGAAAGGAAGAGGCCTGCAGTAAGGAAGACGGAGGTGATCTCTGCGTGCTTGGGGAGGGAGTGTCTGAGCAGACAGACACCCAGATCGATAATCCACTTCTAGGAGGCCGGCCTCCCTGCCCCCTCCTTAGCTGGCTGAGCACAGGGGTTCCTAGCAGCCCAGGACTCGGCCAGCTCTGGAGGTGGTCATTGTTCCTTTGAGACAATGAGAGCAGCAGGCCAAACTCTGCCCAGCCTCCATCCCCAGCCCTTCCCTGGGAGCTTTATCTAGCTGGCGATAAGGACATTCTCCGTCTGGGCCGGCTCCAGGTCAGCTGATCTCGTCTGACAAGCTGGGGTGGCCTGGCTAGACACAAAGAGGTCCTTCTCTGCATATCTGTCCCTCTCCTGAGCCACGGGGGGGATGGGGGTTAGGGAGAAGACTCCTCCTCCTACCACCAGCCCAGGTGGTCTCTGTCCCGCTGAGGTAGCTTCTGTGCCAGCCTCCTCAGCACTGGGCCAGCAGAGGCCCCGGGGGAACCCAGAGTAGCCAGCCCAGGGGACTAGAGGAATAAAAGAGATCACAATCCAGTTGAGATCTGAATGAGAGGAGGAAGAAAAAGAATGAAGGGGGGAAGGGAAGGAATGTGAGTTTGGGGAAAGAAGAGCTGACAGGGATAGGGAAATGTCCAAGTCTCTCATTTTAGACATTTTTAATAGATTGTCTTCTCCCTCAAGTCAAGGCCCAGTAGGCCAATCCCCAGCAGCCAGAGACCTGGAATTGGAGAGGAAAGCTCTTTTCGGCATTTCTCTCTCTCTCTTTTTTTTTCTTTTCTTCTTTTTTGGGGGGGTGGGGCAATGGGTAAAGTCAGCATTTCTCTTAAATAGTGGACTCCATGGGGAAAAAACCAAACAGGCCCAATGGTCTATGGGTGAGGGCATGGGTGGGGCCCAGCCAAGACATCGGTTTGCCCACAGTTCCTGTGCTGGCCACTAGCCAGAGATCATGAGGCCTCTCCGGTCTGCCATAGGTGGCCAACAAAAAGATTAAGGGCCCATCTCCCTCAGCCCAGCCTCTTCTGAAACATACTCAGGCTGGTGTTTACTTTTCATCCACTGCTTGGCCTCACCCACTGGAAGTTGCTGATTTGAAAGCCATTGCTGATTCCTGGTGTAGACTGCCAACTCAATCTTGGGGTCACAGGATTAAGTACCAGAAAGGACCCTGGAGGTGATCTAAATTGGTCCCCCCTTCCCCATTTTACTGAGTACCACAGAGATGAAACGACAAAAAACAAGGAGGTCTAAGAGTCAGGGGCTGAAGCCGCAATTCAAAATGAAATACTACTTTCGGGTGTATCGCTATCCTTAAAGTTTGGTGTTCTAAACTGACCCCAACACTCCATGCACATGGTTTTCTGAAGGCTGCCTAAGCCTCCAGCAGTGTTCTTGGCTGCCATAGCCCACTGTTGACTCATTCCAAGTCCTGTGACGTCCAGTCCTGCGCCATTAGAGCATATTGGCCCATCCAGCTCCCGTTCCCTTTTACTTGGCTATTAGCACTTACTACCTCTGGGATGGCGTTTATGGTCGTTTGACTCATCAATTAAATTATAGCTTTTAAGTGCCTATTATGGGCAAGGAACTGCCTGGAATTGGGTATGAAATGATAAAAATGAAACAGCCTTTCTTTCAAGGATTTTCCATCCTACTGGAGGCCCCACCTGAGCTGGGCTTTGGAGAAAGACAAGGCTTGTGGGAAGTAGGGAAGAAGAAGGAATGCATTTTGGGCAAGCAGGAGACTTGGGTGAATATAGGAGGGTAGGAAGTGGAGAGGTAAGGAAAGAGAGTCATGAAATAAAGGTTGGAAGCTAGTTTGGGGAAGGGCTTCCTTTAGTCAACAGGTAATAGGTGGGTGGTACCATATTGCATAAAGCACGAGGCCTGGAGTCAAGAAGACTCATCTTCCTGAGTACAAACCTGGCCTCCAAACCTGAGTTTGTGACCCTGGGCAATTTACATAACCCCCATCTGCCTCAGTTTCCTCATCTGTAAAATAAGGTGGATAAAGAAAAGCAAAGCACTCCAGTATTTTTGCTAAGAAAACCCCAAACAGGGTCACTAAGAGTCTGACATAACTGAAATGACTGAAAAGGGAAGAGGGTGGAGAAATGATGGGAATTCAAGAAACAAGGAAGAGATTTAGAACTGCTGAGAGGATCCAATCAAGGAACAGAACTGGAGAAAAGTCAGGAATCTGAGCTGAAGTTATATCAGAAATTTGTCAGCTGTTCTCAATTGGGCTCTCACTGCAGCAAGGTCTGACTTATTTATTCCTCCCTAATTCATTCTTTTTTTTTTTGAGTTTGTTTTTTGCAAGGCAAATGGGGTTAAGTGGCTTGCCCAAGGCCACACAGCTAGGTAATCCTTAAGTGTCTGAGACCAGATTTGAACCCAGGTACTCCTGACTCCAGGGTCGGTGCTTCCACTATGCCACCTACCTGCCCCCCAAAAGATTTTTCTTAAGCGTAGATCAACTATGCCACTACTTTACTCAAATTAATTTGGTCTCTACTGTCTCTGAGATAACGTATAAACTCATTTGGTTTCTAAAACTCTTCCCAATCTGGTTCTACCCAATCTTTCTTCCCATACTTTTATCATTCCCTTTTCAGACTCTAGGATGGTCAAAGCAGCTCCCTTTTAGGGGCGGCCCAGTGGATAAAGGGCCTGGAGTCAGGAGTAATTGAGTGCAAATTCAGCCTCAGACACTAAATAATGACCTAGCTGTGTGGCCTTGGGCAAGCCACTTAATTGCCTTGCAAAAAAAAAAAAAAAGCAGCTTCCTTTCCATTCCTCACACTTGCTATTCCATCTCTTATCCCCATGCCATCCGCTAAAGGAGGACTGTGCTTCTTTTCTTTTTGTCTCAGAATCCCTCCCTTGTTTCAAGATTCACCTTATGTATCACCTTCTCCATGAAACCTTTTTTGGTCCCCCTTCCCCCCATTGCTAATGCCCTCCTCAAACTCTCTTGTATTTATTCTGTGTTTCATATATAATGTGGATATATGTGTATATATGCATACATATATGTATATGAAAATAAAAATAAATCTCAGGTATAATGTAAGCTCAATGAAAAAAATGGTTTCAGTCTTTGCATTTGCATCTTTGTCACCTAGCCCAGTGTCTGACTGAATAAAACTTCTACTAAGCAAACCACAAATCACAGTCTGAGCAATCAGGATGGAGTGTAAGTAAAAAAACAAAACAAAACACCTTAATAGATGTCTCTCAGATGTCCCAGTCAGGACTCATTCTCTTCCCCCACTAAACCTGCACCTGTACTAAACTTTCACTGAGGGTCCATGATCTTCCCAGTCATTCACATTTCATGACTTGCTTCTTGACTCATCACATCCAATCAATGGCCAAGTCTCAATTCTCCTATGCTGCTGTTTTTCCCCTCCTCACATGAAGAAGACACCACTCTACATCACCTCTTGCCTGACCTATTTTAATAACAACCTAACTGGTTTCTGTTTTTAACCTCTTTCTTCTCCCATTCAAACTCCATTTATTTCTCAAAGAAATATTCTGAAGACCTTGGTGACCCAGAAGAGGTCATCCTTTTGCTCAAAAATCTTTCTGTGGTTTTCCATTGTCCCAACTCTTCTTGGCCAAGCATTTACTCTGGCTTTTACCTACCCTCCCAATCTCCAGTGGTTTGACTCAGTTTTTAAATTGGTCCTTGTTCCCACTTTGATGCCTATCTGCTAAAGAAATCCTTCCTTGTACTTGATGCCCTTCCAAGAAAGGATAAGTCAGGTCACTGATGGCCTGAAGGGAAGATTCCATACCTTTATTTCTGAAATTTGGATAGACTATTCTTAACCCAGATTCTGATTGGGACATGTCTAAAGCAGAAATATAAGTCCCAGAATGGCTATTTGGAGGAGAATTTTAAATTATCTCCACCATGGAGTTCAGGGCTAAGATGAACTTCTCATGGAGATTATATACCAGGAACACTAAATAACCTTGGTCTTCTGCAGAGTTCTCATGCTTTGCTCTATGGTCCAAAAAACTTCAAATTTTTTTTTGGGGGGGTTGTTTTTGCAAGGCAAATGGGGATAAGTGACTTACCCAAGGTCATACTTTTAGGTAATTATTAAGTGTCTAAGGCTAGACATGAACCCAGGTACTCCTGACTCCAGGGCTGGTGCTTTATCCACTGTGCCACCTAGCCACCCCTTAATGGATGTTAATAAGCATTACATTCCTACTATATTTCAGATACCATTTGAGGCATTGGGATTACAAATAAAAAGGGATCCAGCTCCTGCCCTCGAGTGGTTTTTATTCTACTTAAGGAACAGACAGGTCTACTGATAAGCAAATAATGGGTTTCCTATTGGCCATCACTGCCCATGGGCCATTCTCAGGTGACTTGAGGGAGACTCTATCCTATAGACCTCCTTTTTGAACCCTCGGTGGAAATCTGAATAGAAAGGCAGACAGATCACTAGTCAAGTCTCAATCAGATCATTATTTTAATCCATTTTTGTCCTCTTACAGACAGCTTCCTCTGCCTGGAGCAGGATGATGCTACTAAATGGCCTTTAAAAGTGGAGACGCTATGCCAGACCAATGAATGACCATCTGTTAGTGGTTTGTACTGGAGTGTTCTTTGTGCCAGCAGCCTTTGTCCGAAGGGCCCCAACTGATGGCACGTGACACAGCTCAGCTGTGCACGAGAGGCAGATGGACGATGGAACAGTGAGATGCCCAAGGAATAAGATCACAGCGAGAAGGGTCTTGAGAGATTATCTGATCCAGTCTCCTCATTTTACAGAGGAAGAAACCAAGGCCTGGGAAGTTTGAGGGACCTGCCTAAAGCAGCAGAGCCACAATTTAAACTGGCCCTGTTTGATTCCAAATCCAGTGGGTCCCCACCTCCCACCCTCACTATTCCACACAGTTATATGGAGGCTGGGGAAGAATGCCAAGGAGCCTGGGCTCCACATTGATGATTAACATTTATTAAGGGACAGGCACTGTGCATGAGATAGGTATGGGAGGTTCAAGGACAGAAGAGTAACTCTCAATCTCCTTCAATGAATTTCACTAGTGTCTAGAAATGGGTCCTGCCCTCCTCACAAGCCTTCACATCAGTAGCACTGTTCACACACAGACTTTGGAAGAAAAAAAAAATCAGGTGTTGACTTTCTTCCCATGGACTCTTAGAGTCTATCTCCTTCTCAGGAGTACCCTCATGGCAGGGAAGGCAGGGCAGATCTGTTGCCAATGGCCCTAGTTTGACCTCGGTGGGGAGGGGAATGAGAAAGCAGAAGGGCCTAGATTGGCTGACTTTGTTAGATGAAGTAAGATCAAGTATCCATAACTGGGCCCACCCCATTGGGTCAATTGTGCTTTGTTGTGGGACATTCACCCCGTTGCTCTCTGGCGGCTGCTCCTCACCTATTTCAAGTCATTTTGATCCGGCGCTTTTTAAGAAACCAGGCATGTGCTTGGAGGCATGGTTGCAATTTGCAGCCAAAAACAGAAGTAAAGCAAACAGATCCTGCCCGTTGCTTAGTGGTATTATCCAGTTTCAAAGGTCGCTTACTCCCCTGAGGCTCCCTTGGGGTGAGTAATCTAAAGGTGGGTGAATGTGTTCATGTTTCTGATATCTTGGCTCTCCACCCAGAGACACATTTGAAGGGCGACTTAAGCCGGTGGCACCTGACTGAGGGTGTTGGTCTGAAGTTGGCTTTGGAATGGGGGATGGGGGGCAGGGGAGAGTCCAAGGAGTGGTCCTCTCTTCCTCTCTGGGGGCAGAAGGAAATATTTAGTTTGGCAAAAAAAAAAAAAAAAAAAAGAAAAGAAAAAACAAACCCAAGAGGCTTAAGTCACTCCAAGATGCCTTAGCCAAAAAGCAAAGTGAGCTGCCTGGACCGAAGCCTCGGACAGGGGGGCCAGAATCCACAGACCAGCTGTCCTTTCCCTAGGCTTCAATAGGAGTTCTACATCTGAACTTTTAGCTAGGCCCTGCTCCACTATGGCTGAGGGATCCCCAGATCCGGGTGTAATAACCTGATGGGAGGGAGGTACTAATACCCCATTGTACAGATGAGGAAACTGAGGCTCAGAAAGTCTAATGAATTTTCCCTGATCCACAGGTAGTATCTGAGGCAGGATTTGAACATTAAGTCAAGTTCCTTCCACTCTACTGCCTAGCTACCTAATCCTTAGTTCTTCAAGAAACTCCAGTCGTTTATGTGGCCCTTCTTCTTGTGCAATCAAGCATGGGCCTATTATTTCCTCCCAGGAGGGTGAGGAGGCGAAGCAGTATTAGCTCAACAGAGGAGGCATTAAATCTTCAGGGGTCTTTTGGGGTGACCCCTCCCCCCAGAGCCTCCCTCTTGAAGGGGCTGGGCCAGAGCACAGAAACGACAGTATTCTAGGGAGTAAAGGAAAGGATTAAGCAGCTGCAAACCAAGCAGATGAGGAAGGAAGGGAATCTTGATCCATATAAAGCCCTCTGGCTATCTTCTCTAAGATCATGGAAATCCCGCCTGGCCTAAGCTTTCCTGTTGGCTGGCCCCATACCTAGAATGAATGGTCTATATATCCCAAGATCCTTTCTTTGACACAGGCACCAAAGGATGTTATATGGGAAGACGGCCTTATCTTCCTTGCTCTCCATCTATTTATAGTCTTCATTGGTTGGTGAGGGCCACATTTGGATTCAATGTACTAGATGACAAGACTTTAGAGCAGCCAGGGTCCTTAGTTCCCCTAGTCCAATCTCTCTGTTTTGCCAGTGGAGACCAGGAATGAGAAATGTCTGCTTAATTACAAACTGATATTAAATGGTAGTGTCAATATTGACTCCTCTTGGTCAGATTTATCTCCCCCACTATAGACTGGAAGCTCATTGAGGGTACTCTTGGTCATTGCATGTCTAGCACATTGGACAGTGCCCTGGCAAATCAGAAGCATTAATTCATAATTATTGACTACAGGAGCAATGTGGTTGCTATGGCTATGGCACAACGTCCATCACATTAAGGTTTCCTAGAGCCTATGCCTTGACATGCTTAACCAATAACTGTTAACGAAACTTAGCAACCTGTCTGATGTTCCATCTCCTGAACCCTGGGTCTTTCCTGGTAGAGGGCCCTAGCTCTAGGAAAGGGAACCAGACAGCTGCCCTTTCTTTTCATGATGATTCAGGGGATGGCAAGAACGGAAAGTCAGAGAATACCAGAGATTGCCATTTAGAAATCAGAGGAGGGGAAAAACCAGGCAATTACATCTCCTCTCTCTGTGAAACACATAGGTAACAGGCTGTAAAATATAGTGCTGCTGCCAATGAGTCAGTAAGCAGGCATTTATGAAGTCCATTCTAGGGCTCAGGCATTGGGCCAAGGAGCTGGAGATACAAAGAAAAGCAAAGATGTGGGACCGTGGCAAGGAGGGGGGTGCAAAGGCAAAAAGGCAGGAAATGGAAGCTCCTGGCATCCATGGACTGGAGAAGGGTAGAAGACAGAGCAAGATAATAAACGATAATAATTATAATGAGAGTAGTGCTTATGAAGCACTTTACAATTATTATCTCATTTCATCCTCATAACAACAGTAGGAGGTAGATGCTATTTCATACGGATGGAGAAACTGAGGCACAGAGAAGTTAAGTAACTTGTCCAGGATCAAACAGCTGGTGTCCAAGGCTGGTTTTGAACTCAGATCTTTTCTGACTCCAGGCCCAGCACTCTTTCCACTGTTCTAACCCAGCTTCCCCAATATGGCAACATCACCCAATCTCACTCTCCAATCAATTAGGGGTGTGTCCTGTTTCTCCTACTCCAGGTAAGTAGATTCTATTTCTTCAGCATCACCTCTACAGTGGGCCCTCCCCCGCCCTATCCTTGCAAGATGCCAAGACCATACTAGCAGATGGAAGATGTTGAGGAGGAGAGAGTTGAAACCAAACCCCTCATTCTTTCAAATTAGGACAATGAGGCCCAGTGAGCTCAAGGACATTCAAGAAGAGGAAGAGATGAAACTCAACTCAGGGTCTCCTCAGTCCAAATCCAGTGTGTGTGTGCCTTCCATTAGGCCATGAGACAGTAGAGAGGTAATGGTTTATTATCACATGTACTATTATAAGATATGGGTAAAGCATGTAATGAATCCCAGGAGAATCTCAAGGCCAGTACTTTGGAGGTCAGCATGAGCTGGGCCCCTCTTTAGAGCATTATTCAGAAGTTGACCTTTATTACTTCTCTCTCTCTCTCTCTCTCTCTCTCTCTCTCTCTCTCTCTCTCTCTCTCTCTCTCTCTCTCTCTCTCACAAGCCTCCCCACCCCCCACTGAGGCTATATTCTCCCCCCCAGCCCCCATGAGCCTCAGCTGGCTCTCTGGTGTAACTGGAGCTTAGGAGGAATTCCCTGCCCTTCCCCAGAGGAGTTTATTAAAATAGGTCAGGAACCAGCTGGCTTCGATCGGAAAAATCTCCGGGGCGGCAGAGTAGGGCTGAAGGGAACTAGGGGAAGTCAGAGAGGGTAGGGAATGAAGGGAGCGCCCTTTGTGAGGCTGAAAATAGAAACAGTTCCCAGGCCTGAGATTCAAACTCCCAAACTGGGCCATTCTCCAGGGACTTAGCGCCAGGGTATCAATGGGCAAGGGAAAGAGCACAGGAAAGTCTTCTCCACATCTGCCCTCCTGATTTGTGCTCTCTCTGTTTAGTCCGGCTTCAGCTTCTCCACCGGGAACAAGAAAGGAACCCTGAAGTTCTGTTTGGACGGTCACTGAACACTTTCCAGATTCCTCCCTTTTTTGTCTCTTGTTCTTTTTTTACATCTTTTGAAGGATTCTCCCTTTGCCCACCCCATGCTTGCTAATGTGCTAAGGGGATGGTGGTGATCTGCACAGGGGCTATGGAGCTTTCCATTGTGAACTCCGCTCTTATTTCAGGCCAGAATGAAAGGCTGAAGCTCCGGAGAACAGGAGAAAAGATTATAGAAATGCTCAGAGATGGGGCCCTAAGTTAGAGGAGGATTTTGGGCTACTGCAGGGGAGTAGCAGGTGTTGACTTCTAACTGGAGCCCTCCATGGGCTTCTGGCCAGGCTTCCCACGGCCCATTTCTGCCTGGAAGCCTCTGATGTCTCGCCCCAGCCCAGGCTGTTCCCAGACTCTCATGGATACCTGAAGAGAGCACCTACGTGCATGTCTGCTGCCAAAACCACCTAAAGAACAGCACAATCAAGTTTTCTCCCTACCTAATACACCGGTTTGCCTGCTTGGTTAAACTAGCTGACATTCAAGGCCCTCAGATCTAATCCAAACATTTCTGTGCCTGCTACAGGCAAGGAACTCTGAACAAAATAAAAGATGGTCCCTGTCTTTCAAGAGGTTATATTTGGGAGGTGGGGGAGCTGAGCAGGAAGAGATACAACACGGAAACAAGTCTCTAACTGCAGCTTGAGAAAAGAGAGCACGGATGACTTTTAGGGGGAAATCAAGGCAGGTAGGAACCAGAACTGGGCTAAGCCTTGAAGGTAGCAGAATATGGTTTATTTTTTTAAAAAAAAAAAAAAAGAGAGAATTCCAAAGACAGAGGAAAGCCCATGCAAAGGTGTGGAGTTGGGAGATGGCATCCCCAAGCCGCAGAAACAGCAGGGAACCGAGCCAGGGTGGTTAGAATGCAGCGTGTGGGAAGCCAGAAAGATAAGCATGGGCACATCTGGCCCTACTCATGTCAACGGTCCTTTTATGGCACTCCCAACTGAGTCATTTAGCTTCACCCTCTCCCACCTCCAAGCTTTTGCCTACATGGTAGCCCACCCTCTTCCTCTGCACATCTTTGCTTCCTGAAGTCTTTCTCTTCCTCAGACCCGGCTCCGGCGCCCCTGGTTAGCAGGGATAGACCCTTCCTCCTATGGACCTGTCCGGGTTCTTCTCTAACTTCTCTTAGGCATTTCTCAGCTCCTTGAAGGAGAGAACAGCATCATCTCTCCCTGATTGGGCACAGTCTACTGGGAGAGACTTTTTCAAATGATCTGAATGGCACAATAAATAGCTCAGATGTTTTAAAAAAATGCTTTTAGTGGTAGTTTTGCCTGCATTTCATTTGGCCATGGACGGGACGGCGCGAGCCTCCGGCTCGGGGGGCTGGGCCCTTCTCCGGGAGGCATGCCCTCCTTTGGCTCGGCAGAGCTCGGAGGGGCAGCGGCCGGACAGGAGCTCCTCGCTTGCTCCCCAAGGTGGAGGGGAGCTTCAGGAGGAGGTCCTTGGGCACCTGTGTCAGGCGGGGAGCCGGAAGCTCCAGCTTTCAGGGGTCCCCGGGGCTTGCCTGCCCCCTGGGTGGTTGGGGCGCACGGGAGGGCTCTGCCCGGCCGCTGCCCATCTAGCCAGGGACCCCGCCTCGGCACAGCTGCCTCCTCGCCCCCCGCCCGGCGGCTCCGGGCCCCGAGCAGCAGGGTCCCCAGCGCCCGCGCCAGCGGCGCCCCTCCCGCCCGGCCGGGGTCTCCGGAGGGCACCCCCAGACCCGACTCGACGCAAGCGCTCGTGGAGTAAAGGGGCGCGGGGGCGCGGGGGGCACGGGGGCCCGGGGGACGCGGGGGCCCGGGGGCTCGGGGGACGCGGGGGCTCGGGGGACGCGGGGGCCCGGGGACGCGGGGGGCTTGGGGGCCCGGGGGGCGCGGGGACGCGGGGACGCGGGGGCCCGGGGGGCGCGGGGCGCTCACTGACCTCGGCGTTGACGTCGCTGTCCCCCGGCGCCCCGCCGCAGCTCAGGGGGCCCAGCCAGACCAGCAGCAGCAGCAGCTCCCCGGCGCCCGGGAAGGGCCCGCCGCGCCCGGCCCCGGCCGCGCTCATGCTCCCGGTGCCGGCGGCGCTGCGGGGGATCGGGGGGCCCGTGCGGGCCGGGGCCGGCCGGAGCGCGCCTGGCCGGGGGCTCGGGGGCGGCCGGGTGCGGGCGGTGCCCCGCGCCCTCCCCGCCGGACGCCGCCTTTGTGCGGGGCTCAGCCTCGGGGCTGCCCGGGGCCGCGGCGCTCCCCAGGGCTCCGCGCGGCGCGCCGGCGGCTGCTGTCCATGGCCCGGGCCCGCGGAGGCGCGCCCCGTCCCCGTGGCCGGAGCGGCGCGTCCCCCGCCGCCGGGTCTAGGCAGGGGGAGGGGCGGGGCGGGGGCGGGGCGCGGCGGGGCGGGGCGGGTGTAGGCAGGGGGAGGGGCGCGGCGGGGCGGGGGCGGGGGCGGGGCGGGCGGCGCGGCTCGGAGCCCTGGGCGCCCCGGAGAGCCCCGCCCCGCCAGCCCCGCCCCCGGCACAGCCCCGCCCCCGGCACAGCCCCGCCCCCGGCACAGCCCCGCCCCCGGCACAGCCCCGCCCCGCCAGCCCCGCCCCCGGCACAGCCCCGCCCCCGGCACAGCCCCGCCCCCGCCGCTCTTAAAGGGGCCGCGCTCCCCCGGACTGCTGATCGGCGGGAGGGGGGGGCGCCTCCCCGCAGGCAGCTGTGCGGGGGGGGGGGCTCCCCGTTCCTCCGGCCCGGGCTTGGAAAACTCGCCTCCAAGTTTCCCCGGAGACCCGGGGGAGGGCGCGGGCGCGGGCGCGATCCTGACCCTGCTGGGGAGCCGCGGAGGGCCCGGAGCCCGGGGCCCCTGCGCTGCGGAGCACGGCAACCTTGAACTTCTGCCTCCCTGCCCCGGAGACCTCCGCCTGACCGGGGGTCCAGCGCAAGGGACCCGGGGGCCGCGCGGCCCCACTGCGCCCCCAGCCGCGGCGGGGAGGGAAGGGAAGGAGGAGAAGCAAAGCAAAGAAAAGGAGGGAAGCAAGGATAAAAGGAAGGAAATGGGAGTGAGGAAAGAGAGAAGGAGGAAAGGAAAGAAAAGAAAGAAAGGAGTGAAGGAAGGATGGATAAAAAGAAAGAAAGAAGGAAGGAAGGAGGGAAGATATGAAAAAAGAAAAGGAAAGAGAGAAAAGAAAGGAAACAAAGGTAAAAAAGGAAGGAAAAAAGAGAAAGAAAGAAGAAAGGAGAGAGGGAAGGAGGGAAGGAATATTCACAAATTTTCTCATCCAGCCACTGTTCTCTAAAAAGAGCTAGGAAGGACTCTCTTGGCTCTCCAGTCCCTATGGTGACCACAAAAGGTAGCTAGATTTGTTTTGCAAAGGGGACTCAAACTGTGGTTGGCTGATCAGAAAACCAGCCCTGGGCAGATAAAGGGGAAAGAGTTCTCCTCCTCCCCTTCCTCTTCTTTTTCTCTGGAAGAGTTTGACAATATACAGAGACTTTTACTGTCTTCCTTTATCTTCTCAGCTACCCACTTTTGGCAGAAGAGTGTGACCCTTTTATCATGTGTCATTTCCCACAAAGCACTCTTTGCTGCCCCCCTTGATACATCCCCCCTTTCATGTGACAGTCCCCAGCGGTGCCCACTTCCCCCAAACCGGAGCTGGCCGGAGTTTGGAAAATTGTGTTTTTCCCTCTCTAGGGTATGTTTAAAACTAACCTGTCAAAAGAAGAAAAAGACCACACAGACCCCTGAAAATATCCTGCGTGTTTCGCTAGGGCTCCTCCCAGGATAACAGGAACAGACCAAGTCTACTCCCCTGGCACCTTCCAATGAAGAGGAAGAAGAAATTGATGGAAAAATTGATTTCTTTGGAATCGGCCCTTTGATGAGCAAGTTTTCCAAATCCAGACCCTTTCTGTGCTATTTGCTTTGGAATTTATACAGACCATCAGAAACAGACCACTTATGCTTCCAGGTTTGACGGAAATCATGTTTTAATCTTTAACAATAACATTTATTCAAATCTACCACATTGAGAAAAATATTTGTCTTGATGGAAGCTGTTCATTTATAGTGTTGAAGAGGGGTCCTGAATATCATCAACACTGTACTTCAGGGTCTTTGGCCAAAAAAAATTTGAAAAGTCCTTATTTATGTTGAAATTCTCCTCCTTAGAATTAACTCTCCTCTAGATGACATTTATGTTTCTAAGCTCAGAGCTTCTCTCAACAGGTTAACTATTGCACAACACCCAGCTCTCCACTCTGGCCAGTCTATAGAGATCCTAGGGATTAGGAGCATCTAGGCAGATTTTTGGAGGTCGGTTTCACTCAAATTAAACAAATATTTCTCAGATGTTTGACAATGAGCAGGGAAATGCTGAGGAGCAGAGTTTCCTGCTGTATTCCTAGCCCTGACTAAGCAAAGGAGGCTTTGACGTATAAGCAACTCATCTCTGTCCTCAAAGTTGAGGAGGAAGCCTGCTTATTCTGGGAGACAAGGAATCTGAGTTGAGCCCCCCCCCCCCCCCCCCAGCTCTGACATTTATTCCCTCAGTGACCTTGGCCAGATCAGTTGATCTTTCTGGGCCTCAGCTTCCCCATCTGTATAATGAAGGAGTTTGGACTAGTTACCCTCCAGAGTCCAGGGAAATCTAGGGAAATAACAAAACACTGTGTATTATAAACATTGATGGAACATCCGGCAATCAATAAAGGGAGTGATTTCTGTGGGCTGTTATCAGGGAAGTCACTGAATGTACTTAGTATTTCCCAAAAGGTGCCCTATGAAGGAACTTGTGCATCTATGAAGGCTATGTGACCTTTCTGTCTTAAAATTCAGTGATCCATGAACAGTATGCAGGGAAAAAGCTAGATGGGTGGTGACATGTCACCATCCCTTCCTCTCAAGGAGTTTGCTTATATAGTGTCACACAGCTGTGGGATTTCCATCTTGCTTATTTGGATTCAACAGCCTGTAGGAGTTGATGAACAAATTCTTGGGGCAGCTGTCAAGGAATGAAAGTGCATAGGTGAGATGGGGGGTCAATGGCAGCTGTGGGTTGTTGGCTAAAGCTGAGCCACCATTTATAAAACTCTTTTGAGTTTGGAAGAGTAATAGAAAAAGGGAGCAGGGGCAGCTAGGTGGCGTAGTGGATAAAGCACCGGCCTTGGAGTCAGGAGTACCTGGGTTCAAATCCGGTCTCAGACACTTAATAATTACCTAGCTGTGTGGCCTTGGGCAAGCCACTTAACCCCGTTTGCCTTGCAAAAAAAAAAAAAAAAACCTAAAAAAAGAGAAAAGAAAAAGGGAGCCAGTGGGATGAATGGAGAATCACTGAACTTCAAAGCAGAAAGTGATCTCCTCAGGTGTTTAGTCCAATCCATCCTTCTACAGCACACCCAATCATGCTCACCTAGTTTGTGCCCAAAGATCTCCAAAGGGGTGGGGCCTTTACCATCTCCAGAGGCAGCTCATCCCTTATTTGGATAGCTCCCTTAGTTAGAAAATGGTTCCCTGCCGCAGACATCAAACTTGAATTTAATTCCTTGGCAAATCACCCTTCTGATCATGCAGGCCACAATCTAATCCTTCTTCCATTTGAAACTGTAGCGTTACCTATAGTCCCCTCTAGTTTAGAAGGCATGAGATGTCCTCAGAATGTCACATCTCCCCATGCTTTGTTGAGTCTATGACTTCCTTCCTAAAGCTAGTTGCCATATTTTCATCTTGAAAACTAAGAAGCAATATTCCTGCTTTGAGACCTGACCCAATGCTCATCCTTGTGTTCTGCCTACAATGCCCCCCTCCCCCCACCCCCATGGGTTTTCAGGGCCCTTATAGAGCTTCTGCTTCCAAGAGAAGGTATAAACCAGTAAATTGTTACTTTTCTAGGATCCAAGGCTAGAGTGGTCTGTAGAAGCTGGGTGTGAGAATGGTATTTTTGAGGTATAAAAGACCCACCCAAAACCCAAGAATGATTTCCCTACCCTGTAGGAGACATCAGAGAGTCCAAAGTCAACATGTTTTCCATTTTTTTAAAACATGGTAAAGAGGTTCTGAGGACTGCAAAATTATTATATAATTGAAAGTTGTATTTTTCTCCTTTTGTGATACCCCAGGCAAGGCAGGTTAGATGTCCCCTTCTTTGTCTTCTTTTTCCTCCATTTTTCAGAGGTACTCAGTGATCAGAAACCAGCCCCGATTCTCTTGTGAAGTCTTTTCCTCAGATGTAAGCTAAAGAGCCCCAAATCCTGTCTCTTCCAGAGGTACATTGAGTTGGGTTCAAGCCAAGCTCCCCCACTGATTCCTTGTCATTCTTCTGCCCAGCCAGCCTCCCATCTCTCAGTGAATTTCCTATTTCCTTCCTCTATCAGCTCCTTTCCATTCTCCCATTGAATTTCATCTTATTGATTTTGGCCCATTTCTCAAAGTCATGCTGTACTCTAATTCCCTATTCCACACAGCTGGGCTTCCAGTGGCACATCCTTCCCAAATTTGATTAGTAAAATCCATCTTTGCAGTTGTTAATGGAAATGCCTAATAACATCAGGCAGGTCTCTCCAAAGGGACCGGTTTCCTAGAACACTCTAAGAGTATTTGTCTTCTGCAGACTGTGTTCCCAGTAACTGCACACAAGTGACTGTGGAAAAACACCAGCATCAATAAACTGTCAAGACACTGGTTTCAGGCAGATGGTGAAGGAGCAACAGGAGCAACTGATGGGAAAGAGTCTAGATCAAACGGAAAAATTGGGGGGAGACTTGGCCCCCTGGATGTGGGACTTGGCTCCCCTCTAAGTCTAGATACAATGGCCAGCTCCTCTCTCTCCAGTATAAACCTGGCTAAGCCCAAGCTGCTAACTGTCCAGGGGACAAGACCAGATTCTGAAATGATGGCAGGAGGAGACCCGATAGACAGTGATTCATGAAACTAAGCCTTTCGTGCCATTGGCAGGTATTGGGGAGCAGAAGTCTCCTGGTCAGGCAGTGTGGTACATACACCAGATTAGATATTAAGGGATGAGGGTTGTTTCACTGTTTCTGGCCTTTGGGCAAATTATTTACCCTACATTTTTCCATCTGTAAAATGGAGATTGAGAATGCTCCTTACCCTACTCACCTTAGGAGGTGAGAATCAGGTAAGAGCTGGAAGGGGCCTTATGGCTACAGGGTTCAATTGCCTCATTTTATTGATGAAGAAACCGAGGCAGAGAACTGTTCTGTCTTGTCTAAGGTTATAAAGGTGGTGATTGGTACCGTCAGAATTCAGGGTCTCCTGGTTCCCAGGAGAAAACTCTTTCCATTGTATCGGAAATGTTTGTTGTTGGATTGATAAATAAGATGGCAGTCCTAAAAAAACCAGGTTCCATTTCTCTTTGAATGGTGATCAATGCAAGCATGAGAGAAGCTGCACTCCCAGACTCTTGCCCCTGTAACGTAACCTTGACCTGGGTGGCAACAGTAAGAAGGGAAGGAAAAAACTCCTTTCACCTTATTGATGATAAACACTGCTACTGGTATCCAAGAAACAGAAATAGAAACATTTATTTCATTTAACATAATTTAAATATCCAGATATAGTTCCATCATCCAGACCAGAAATCCAGGTGGCAGCAGGAATTGCTCAGGACAACCCACTATTTTTTTTTTAATTGCAGTGAAAGCCTGAAGCCTGAAAAAAAAATCCTTCATGGGAAAGGTTCATTTCCTATGCTTTTGGAAAATTATCGTGGGAAGCCAGAGGCGGGGGAGTCTGGAAATCTAGACTGCTCTTCCCAGGCAGCCAAGCCCACAAGAAGCATGTGATCAAGTTGTCCTCTGATACCTGGGGGGTTCATGAGAGGACCCTGGTGCAGAGCTGGGTGGGAGACACAGCAAGAACAGAAGTTCCTAAGAAGAAAAGGGCAAGACCCACCCCTGTGGACACCTGGCCAGCCAAGGCAGGAGGTAGGGAGGGAGGTGTGGAAACAATTTTTGAGATTTTGGTCTGAGGCCAAAGGCCCCAAAATGCAAACAGTTGAAGAGAATGAAACAGCTGAGGCCAAGGGCTCACCCAGTGACCCCCCAGATTTCTGCCCTGGGCCTGGAGGTCCAGGCCCAATCACAGTCTGCCCTGCCCTCTACTGGCTATCTTGTGGAAATGGCCACCTTGTAGTCACCCTTTAGGCCCCCAGGATGGCACAGAGTGGGCCTCCAATGTTGCTCGCTGGGGTTCTCTGGCTAGGCACAAACGGTGCACCCTTGCTCCACCATTAGAAGCGGATGGGGAAAGCCAGGGCCATGATTCTCCAAGAATTCCCTCATCCTCCAACAGGGGAAGGATGGTTCTTTGGCCGACTTAGGCAGGAGGAATATGGGCCAAATGTCTGTCCCTTGCTTGCTCACTGTCATTTTAACGGGAAAGAGAAGAACTTATTTCCAGACTTGCAGCGGACCTGTCCAGCCTGTACACGCAGTAGCAGAGCAGAGTCTTCAAAGCCATCCACGATTTCCTAAAACATGTCAGAGCAAACAAACAGGTCCCAGATCCAGAGCCCACCCAGGTGAAGCCCATGGCCAAGAGACCCAGCAGTGAGGACATCTCCTTCTGCCTTGGTCATCACCCGGCAGCTCTTGATGGCCAACCTCTGGGGCCAAGGAGCTTCCCAGCTCCCTTCCCCCTCAGGGGTCAAATTAGGCCAGAACTCTTGCCCACTCCCATTTCACCCAAGGACCCCAAGCCCAAAGTTCCCACCTGCAGCTCCTGGATGACCTGCTCCTTGAGCTTGGATCTCACATCTCCAACACACCAGGCCAGGCTGATGTGGAAGGAAGGCTCCTAGGAGAGAGGGACAGAAAGCAGAGTGGTCAGTGACAACTCTCTGCTGCATCCTGGGGGAGAGCCACTGACATCACAAAGGAGGGCACAGCATCCTGGATCTTTGATGCAAGAATGATGCAATGTGTTCATAACCCACCCCCAAAGAGAGGACGGTCCTTTCATTTTCCTGCTAAGTTTGTTAATAGCAAGGAGAGGACAGAGCTGTGGCTAGAGCAGGAAGCTGTCAGCCAGCAAGGGCCCAACTAGCCAGGGGGAATGGGAACATAATCAGAACATTAAATGTTTCTTTATTTAAATATACTTTTCCCAGTAGAAAATGCTACTCTTCATTTCACATTCCAGAGTTTGTAATGATGGATTTAAAAATAACTACCATTTCCATAGCATTTTAAAGGATGCAAAGCACTTTACACATTTTATCTGATTGATCTTCACAACAATCCTATCAGATATGTGTTATTATTACTGTTTCCATTTTACAGATATGGGAACGGGAGTTTGAAAGGGGGGATGATTTGGAGAATTTGACTTCCAGCCTTCCTGCTGTTGGCAGTGTTCACTGCACCTCCTCCTGGAGGCAGATGGGACCTGGGTACTGAAGGTCCAGCCTCCAAGCATGGTCTGTCAGTCTGTGGGTGCTCAGGACCTGAAGGTTACTTGGGTGGCCCTTGCTCCTCTCTCAGTCATCAACCAAGACTAGGAAGGGCTCCAGGGGTGGGAAGAGTTCCTTTGGCTCAGGGAGTTGGTCCCTTCAAGACCCCGGTGCCTGCATGGTGTATGCTGTGGGGAAATCACAACAGAAGCCTGGCTGGCTTCTTGTTTTTGGACAATGAAGACTCAGAGGCTCTAGTGGGTGATCACTTCAGACCCCAGGGTCCTGTCCTGGGTGAGGGTCCAGGACCAGGAGCCTCACTTCCATGTAGCCAAGGAACTATCCTACTCTAATCCACACTATCACCAACATTGCCCAGAGGGAGCAGAAGATCACCCAGCCAGAGTCACCCCCAGGGACCTCCCAGAATTGGTTTTGTACTCTTTACACAGAACACATGGGTCCGAAGTTCAGACAGACTATTCATTTCCCTTTTCATTTAAACTTCACCTAGTTTACAGAGACCTACCTTAAGATGTTATGTTTAAAGGGGAATAAGAAACATCTCACCTTGTAGAAAGTCGCCAGGTCAAATTCCTCCATTACGCTGTCCACTTCTGAGACCAAGTCTGAGAACTGAGCATGCCCCACAGTGACCTCTAACCCAATGAAGGTCCTGGGCAGAGAAAAGGGCAGAGAGCATGAGGTCCATCCAGCAGTGAGGCTGGGGTGGGGTGACACTTGGACAGGGAGGCTGCTGGGCCCAGAGGAAGCCCAGGACACACTACAGGAAGGTCTGGCCTCATGGGTGGACGAATGAGTAATTCAGTCAGTGAGTATTTGGTAGCTCCAGACAACAGCTTCAGTGCTGGAGATATGAAAAAAAGGAGGGGGAAAACCCACAAAAATCCAGTTCCTGTGACCGTTTCTTTCTGCTTGTTGGCACCTGGATAGCTGGCAGCTTGTGTTCAAGCCTGGGAACACTGATCTGTCTAACACCTTCACCTTTCCCTAAGTCTCAGAACACAACCATTTGTGAAGTCACCAAGAGGCCAAGGAACTTGCCCCAGAACTCCCAGGGATTGGGAGAAGTGAGGATGAAGGCCAGTGTATCCCCTTTTGAGCCTCAGGACCCCCCCCCCCCCACTGTCCCAAGTTAGTCTGAGGCCCGTGTGCATCAGAACACTCACCTCGTCTTCTCTTGATTTGTGTACACCTTCACCTGGTTGGCTGTGAATAAGAACCTGAAATTTGGGGGAAAAAAAAAATCATTTTCTTTAAACAGGAAAATGAATCTAGTATTAAATAATAAAAGGACTCTGGAGTCATTTGGAAGGCAGTTAGTTACCTGACTGACCTCCATGGTTCAGCTCAGGATCCTCAGCCCTGCCCTACACATGGTCAAATTAAGGGTCAGAGTCTTATCTGCAGGCAAGCACTCAATCCTGCCGGTGCCCCTGACATCTGTTCTGTTTTGTTGAGGTTTTTTGCAAGGCAGTGGGTTAAGTGACTTGCCCAAGATCACACAGTCAGGTAATTATTGTCTGAGGCAGGATTTCAACTCAGGTCTGACTGACGCCAGGGCCGGTGCTCTATCCAATGTGCCACCTAGCTGCCTCCTGTTCTGATCCTGAGAAACAGGATTGGGTGAGAACTACTTTCTAATTCTGTAATTAGATTTCACTAAACAGCATAAGGCAGAATTTTATGAGAGGATCAATGGGAGGAGAAGATGCCTCTTCTATCATTAGCAAGTAATAGCATCAATTAAAAAGAATAATTTGTTCCTTGGAGGTTAACAGAAATAGAAAATGAAGATTTAGTTTGGATGAAAGATTTATCAGGGAGATAAGACAAATTTATCTTAACTTGTTATATGAAATCATGTATGCATGTATCTTTATACACACACACACCCACACACCCCCTTATGCTTCAATGCATGAGGATATATTACTAATATAGGCCAAGAAGAGTTAGGGTCTTTTAAGGAACCCTGGGTCAGAAGGAGTTAGCGGTAGATCAGAAAATAGGGATTCTTCGAGCCTCTTTTAACAGTTACTAGAAACAAGAGCATCAAAGTGGGGCATCTATCTTACAGTTCTGCCTGTCCTTGTCCAAAGCAACAAGCCAGAGAGAGACAAGCTGGAGCTTTGCCCTTTAAGAACAACCAGACTTTGAATCTCCATTGTCAGGGGTTACATGATGGGAAGTTGGGGGCATGCAAGCCCCACCAGAAGGAGGAGGTCACTTAATATTCTCACTGACTTGATAACCATTCTGTTATGCCAGTCAGGGTCATTTGTTGAGTCCAGTGAAATCTTGGAAGCCTTGTCCTGGGCTGTTCCTGAGCCCTGCTGGGAGACCGGATGAGGGGATGGAAGGTAGATAAAGGACTGTTTTCTAGGCCTCTCTCTTCTCCACTTCTGTCAACATATAGGGTTCTTCTTATGAGGTAGAACCCTAGTTGAGAGAATTTTGGGTGTGCTAGGAACAATCATCCAACATCCCCCAAAATCACCTCACCTCAGTCTGTCACAGACCCTAAAGTTCTCACCTTTGTTTCTGTGCAACTCACAAATGAAGCAGTCCTTCCTACCTTTGGGATAATTCCTTGATTTTTTTTAAGAGAGATTTATTTTTGAATTTTACAATTTCCCTCTAGTCTTGCTCCCCCCCCCCCCCCCAAGGCAGTCTGTTAGTCTTTACATTGTTCCATGGTATACATTCATCTAAGTTGAATATGATGAGAGAGAAATCATATCCTAAAGGAAGAGGCATGAAGTATGAGATATAGCTAAAATAACATAATAAGATAACATTTTTCTTTTTAAATTAAAGGTAATAGTTCTTGGTCTTTGTTCAAACTCCACAGTTCTTTCTCTGGATACAGATGGTATTCAATATTGCAAACAGCCCCAAATTGTCCCTGATTGTTGCACTGATGGAATGAGCAAGTACATCAAGGTTGATCATCACCCCCATGTTGCTGTTAGGGTATACAATGTTTTTCTGGTTCTGCTCATCTCACTCAGCATCAGTTCATGCAAATCCCTCCAGGCTTCCCTGAATTCTCATCCCTCCTGGTTTCTAATAGAACAATAGCGTTCTGTCACATACATATACCATAGTTTGTTAAGCCATTCCCCCATTGAAGGACATTTACTTGATTTCCAATTCTTTGCCACCACAAACAGGGCTGCTATGAATATTTTTGTACAAGTGATGTTTTTACCCTTTTTCATAATCTCTTCAGGGTATAGACCCAGTAGTAATCCGCTGATTTCTGATTTTGACTTCTAACTTTCCTCAGCTTCATTCCCTTGTCCTTGTCTAAGTTTTAACATACACACACACACAAGCTTATTAGGAATTCATTCTTTAGTGTTTATAGCCTTTAGGAACCTTTAGGTCCCAATTAGAACAGAGGCACTGCAGTTTGGCTAATGTGTGTGCTGGGGTTGGGTGGGAGCTGAGATGGCAAAAGCAATTTTCTATTCCTCTTGTTGCCACCTATCAATATAAACAACACAATTCCCCACCAAGCCTTGTGGGTTCCCATCAAATGTTAAGTTCTGTCTACATCCTTTGGCTCAGAAGTATTCAAAGGGGGCTGAAAGTCCTTGTTGTTTCTGTTGATTCCTTGGGTACTCCCAGGATTGCAGACCCAACATAAAACAAGAAGACAGCTAAGGAGCTCAGAGAGGAGTGTAAGGGGAAAGAAGCATACTTGTGGAAGGAGGCCACACGCCTCTTCAGGGATTGCACAAAAGGAGTGATCCAGTGGTACCGCAGGACCACACTCTGTGACAGACTGATGTGGAACTCCTCCATCTTTACTATCCTGGGCAGGACCTTCTGGGCCTGGGTCACAAGGAGGTCAAGCAGGTCCAAAAAATCTTCCTTTGCTTCATCTGGAGGGGAAGGGAACAAAGAGAGCCCCAGAATGAAAGATAACTTTTCCTTTCCCTTTCAGAAAAAAGTCAGAGGGCAAACCATATTTATTTAACTGGAAGGGAATCAAGTACAGGATGTCACTGAACACTACTAAAAAGACATCCTTTCTGTGTGAGCCGGCCAGGCAACACAGACCCTGGCGGCCCTGCCATCCCACCTCACCCCAGCCCTTGGCCCAATGGGGTCCCACTGAGCGGCCTACAAAGATGACCTCACTGCATCAATTCAGAGCCCAGGCCAGATGTTGTGGAAATCTCACCATTATTTGCTCAAAAAAATAAGAACTGTACAAATATTCAATCAGCAAACACCCAGCACCTCCAACCCTCTCCCAGGTTGGGGAAATCTGCTGTCACTTACAGGGTACCCAGACGTGGGTGGCCCAAATACCCCTTTCATGGGGAAAGGTTCGTATTCTGCCACCATGCTTTTCCACGTCATCCCCAATCCCATCTTCTGGATCTGGGAACATGTTCAGGACGCTGTCGGGAATGGGCAGCCGAGGAGGACGTCTGCAGGAGTAATAGGTGATGTTTGCCCATGATTTATCCCCAGAACGCCGCTCCCCATGGAACAATGACGTTCCTTCCTAGGAATCTGCTCAGCTGTCAGGGTCCCGGGGATACCGGAGGCCGGGGGCCGGAGGCCTGGCTGCCCGGCAATCCGGGGGGCTGCTGATCCGAGACCCCGCGCTATCCAAACTGGCTCGGCCCTGGGGGGTGCGGCCCCTTCCTGGGGTGCCAGGATGGACGCCCCCCGTGAAGCAGCCCCAGCGGGCCCCTCCCCCCTTCCAGGAAGGGCCGGGTTCAAGTTCACCCAGACACCCGGGGGCGTGGCCCAGGGTTCTTCCCGGCTCTCAGGGCAGGGTCCTCGGGCCTTCATCCCGCCGCGGGGGAGCCTCCAGCCCACTCCCCGCCCCAGAGACGGGGAGCGGGGGGAGGGGCAGGACGCGGCCACACGTGAGCGGGCTCCAGGGGAAGGGGAGGAACCCGCGGGGGAGGGCGCGGCGCAGCGCGCCTGCGCCAACCGCGCCACAAGACCACTTCCGGTTCCGGGGCGGGGCCGTCGTTTGCCTCCCCCCCCTTCCCGGCCGGAAGCACGGCGTCCTCTCAGCGCCTGCTCCGGCGGCTCCTCACCCGCCGCTGCCGCCCTTCTCGGGCTCCGCGCCGGGCCCGGGCCCATCCTCGCCTTCGGAACCGCTGCTGCTGCTGTAGCCCACCAGGACCCCGGCGCTCATGTGGCCCTTCCTGCTCGCCCCCTCCCCCGGAAAAGCTGGGCCCGACCCCGGAAGTGCCGCCTGCAGAGCCCCGCCCCTCCCGGCTGCCCCGCCCCCCGCTCCGGCCTGGGAGATCCAGCTTCCCCGCTCTTGGTGCTTTTCTCTCCCCCTCCCTTGTCTCCTCTCCTTCCCCCTTCTTCCCCCTTGCTCCCCCTCCCTCCCTTCCTTCTTCCCCTCTCCCCCTTTTCTTCTCCCTTTGCCCCCTCCTCTCCTGCCCTTCCTTCTCCCCTCTTTCCCTTCCCTTTCCTTCTTTTCCTGCCCTCCCTCTTCTTCTTCTTTCCCCCTTTCTTCCTCTTGTCTTTCCCTTTCCTTCGCCCTTTTCTCTCTTCCCCTTTTCTTCTCCCTCTGTTCCCTCTTCTGCCGCCTCTTCCCCTCCCCCTTGTTTCCTCCCCTCTTCCATCTCTCCTCCCCCTCTCTTCTTTACCCCTCCTTCCTGTTTCATCTTCCCTCCATTTCTCTTTCCTCTCCTTTCTGTCTTCTTCCCTCCCCATCCCATATCTCTTTTCCTTACTTCCCCCCCCCATCTCTGCCCCTCCCCCTTTACTGGGGGCTTGGGGGCTATCCTGACATATAGCAGCCTTTGAATTAGGAAGTCTCGAGTTCAAGTTTGCATCTGACACACACTAGCTCTGTAACCGAACAGAGGTCACAGCCTTTCAGAACCTCAAAGAGCCAATCAATCAGTCAACCGAATTTTAAACCTGTTCATCCTGGATGCTTTGACGGAACTAGGTAGCCTAATGGAGAAAAGTATGAGGCCAGAGTCAGGAAGACCAGAGTTCAAATCCTGCCTTAGCCATTTACTGGCTGTGACCCTGGGCAAGTCACTTGACTATGGATTTCCACCTGCTTCAGTTTCCTCAATTATAAAAGTGAATAATAATAGCACCAACCTTGCTGGGTTGTTGTGAGACTTAAATGAAGTAATATGTGTAAAATGCTTTGCATAGCATCCTGCATGTTCTTGAAGAGAACCAAAACATCACTATGTTAGAGTCAAGTTTAGCAATGTGTCTGATCAGACCAATACACGCTCAGAATTCTTTCCCATATGTCTGGCACAAATAATCCAGGTCAACAAGTCTAGCCTGGTGCACTTTTTAAAATAAATACTAATTTCCCACCCTCTCTCCCCGCAAGGCACCACAATGCAATTACAAAGATTGAAACCATTCCCAATCTCAAGGAGTTTACATTCTCATGGGAGAGGGGAATGACAAGTAGAAATAATATATACAGCAGAAATAACACAAATAATACCAAATTATATAAATTTGGGAAAGATGGAGGATTCCGGGAGTGATTTCTCAAGAACTCATTATTTTTATTAGTTGCAGAGCAGGTAACAATCTGCATTGGCAAAAATAGTTTGCTATTCTGATGTTTTAGTAATATATATATATATATGTATATATATACATATATATATATATATTATATCAACTTATATGTATTCTCCTCCCCAATAGAAAATAGTTCCTGTTTCTTGGGCAGGAAGAACAGGAAACGATTCAGTTTTGGGTCTTAGTAGCTCCAGCACTGAAGACAGTGCTTGTGTTTGTCACTGCAGCTGCCCAATGCTTATTGATTTGGAAGGGCTCCCTTTTTAATTTTTTTTTTAAGTTTTTGCAAGGCAAACGGGGTTAAGTGGCTTGCCCAAGGCCACACAGCTAGGTCATTATTAAGTGTCTGAGACCGGATTTGAACCCAAGTACTCCTGACTCCAGGACCAGTGCTTTATCCACTACACCACATAGCCACCCCCCCTTTTAATTTTACTCTTTCTGACAATATTACCCTGTTTTAGGTTAATCTTTCCTCTCATTCACCTTCAATATTGAATCACTGGGTTCACATCTTGGCTGCAATTATTGACTGCTCATGTGACCCTAGACAAACTGTTTCATTACTTTGAATCTCAGTTTTTTAAGCTGTGAAATGATCTCCAAAGTCAGAATCACAGAATTTTTAAAAGCCTCACAGCATCCATTTTGACCCATACCCCAAAAGAATCTCCACATTGTCTGGGACAAGTGTTCATCCAGCCTCTGTCCAAAAACTCGAGTGAGAATGGGGAGAACCCATCCCAATGAAACAGGATGTTTCTCTTTACATCAGCTTAAATTTAGTCCTTTTCAGATTCCTAAGCTTCAGTCTAAATTTTACTAAATTTTTTTGACCATAAAATATTTCCAAAGTTTAACCAGAGGCCAGCAACAAGGTAAGCATTTTCTTGGGCTTAAAGAAACATTAAGTGAATTTTGAGGGTGGTGGTGGTGTTGTTAGAATCCTTAGAATTTGGGATTAGTTCAAATATGATATTTTAGCTGGTAGAACTGATCCATTGTTGCCCAATTCGTGTGTAGTTCTTGAGATCCAGTTGAAAAAATATAGTAAAAGTTGGAAAAAGTCAACATTTATATAGAAAATAGATATAGTAGCTCAGTTAACTACAAAATTAGCCCATTGGACTGGATAACCTATAATTCCTTGAAGCTCTCCCCCTACCATCCCATGATAATTCTTTTCTGTGATTTTTTTTTGGTAGAACCCTTAAGGACATGTATACCAATAAATTGAATAACCTAAGTGAAATGGATGAATGTTTACAAAAATGCAAATTACCCAGATTAACAGAAGAGGAAATAAAATACTTAACCCCATTTCAGAAAAAGAAATCAAAGAAACCATCAATAAACTCCCTAAGAAAAAGTCTCCAGATCCAAATGGATTTACAAGTGAATTCTACTGAACATTTAAGGAACAATTAATTCCTATTCTACATAAACTATTTTAAAAGAATAGGAGAAGGAATTCTGTCAAATTCCTTTTATGACACCAACATGGTGCTGATACCTAAACCATGAAGAACCAAAACAAAATTATAGACTCATTTCCCTAATGAATATTGATGTAAAAATCTTAAATAAAATTTTAGCAATGAGACTATAGCAAGTAATTACTAGAATAATACACCATGATCAGGTAGGATTTATACAGGTAGGCAGGGGTGGTTCAATATTAAAAAACAACATAATTGAACATAACAGCAAAACCAACAGAAATCCTGATTGTTTCAATAGATGCTGAAAAGCCTTTGATAAAGTACAACATCCATTCCTGTTAAAAACACTAGAAAGTTTAAGAATAAATGGAATTTTCCTTAAAATAATAAATATCTATCTAAAACCATCAACAAATATATATAGTAGGGATAAACTTGGAGCATTTCCAGTAAAATCTGGGGTGAAACAAGGATGCCCCTTATCACCATTACTATTCAATATAGTATTAGAAATGCTGGCAGTAGCAATAAGAGATGAAAAAGAAATTGAAGGAATCAGAATTGGCAATGAGGACGCAAAGCTTTCACTTTTGCAGATGATATGATGGTCTACTGAGAGAACCTGAGCAAATCATCTAAAAAATTCCTTGAAACAATTACCAAATTCAGTAAAGTAGCAGTATAAACAGGAACTCACATAAATCATCAGCATTTCTATATGTAAACAACAAAGCCCAAGAGCAAGAGATAGAAATACTCAGGGATCTACCTCCCAAGACAAATCCAGAAACAGTATGAACACAATTATAAAGTACTTCTCATCCAAATAAAGTCAGCTCTGAATAACTGGAAAAATGTCAATTGTTCATGGTCAGGTAGAGCTAAGACAATAAAAATGATAATTCTACCCAAATTAAAAATTACATATTCAGGGTCAAACTAATCAATACCAAATAACTTTTTTTACTGAGCTAGAAAAAATAGCAACAAAATTCACCCGGAGCAACAATGAGTCAAGACTAGCAAGGGAACTGATGAAAAAAAAATGTAAAGGAAGGTGGCCTAGCTCTACCAGATTAAAACTATATATAAAGTGGCAGTCATCAAAACTGCCTGGTACTGGTTAAGAAATACAGTAATGGATCAGAGGATTAGGACAGGTTCAAAAGGAACTTCAGTAAATGACTACAGCAATCTACTGTTTGACAAGTCCAAAAACATCAGTTTCTGAGATAAGAACTCACTATTTGACAAAAATTATTGGAAAAACTGGAAAATAGTATGGCAAAAACTAGGCATAGACCCACATCTTATACCCTATACCAAAATAAGGTCAAAATGGGTACAGGATGTGGACATAAAGGGCAACACCATAGATAAATTAATAGACCATACTCTCAGTCTATGGAAAGGGGACAATTTTATGACCAAATAAGAAATAGAGTACATTGTAAACTGCAAAATGAATGATTGTGACTATATTAAATTTAAAAAAAAGTTTTTGCACTAATAAAATCAATCCTGATTAGAAGGAAAGCAGAAAGCTGGGAAACAATCTTCACAACTACGAGTTCTGATAAAGGTCTCATTTCTAAAATATACAGAGAATTGCATCAAATTTGTAAGGTTGCAAGTCATTCCCCAACTGATACATGGCCAAAGGATATGAATTAACAGTTTTCAAATGAAGAAATTAAAGCTATACATAATCATATGAAAAAATGCTCCAAAACATTACTGATTAGCGAAATGCAAATTAAAACTATGAAGTATCACCTCACACCTATCAGACTGGCCAACATGAGAAAAAGGGAAGATGACAATGTTGGAGAGGTTGTGGGAGGATTGCTGTGTGATGCATTGCTGGTAGAGTTGTGAGTAGATCCAATCTTTCTGGAGAGCAATATGGAACTATGCCCAAAGAGCAATAAAACTGTTTGTACCCTTAGACCCAGCAATTCTAATTCTAGGTCTATATCCAGAAGAAACTGTAAAAAATGTTCTGTAAAAAAGTTTCAAAACATTCATAGCAGCTCTTTCTGTAGTGGCAAAGAATTGGAAATTGAGGGGATGCCCATCAATTGGGGAATAGCTAAACAAGTTATGGTGCATGAATATTATGGAATATTATTGTTGTATAAGAAACCATAAATGGTCAGACTCTAGAGAAGTATGGAATGAATTGCATGATCTGATGGTAAACGAATGGAGCAGAATCATCAACAACCTTATGAGATGAACAGCCTTGATGGAAGTAGCTCCTCTTGGCATTCAGAGAACTAGGACAACCATATTAGATTGGCTTTGGATAATGAGGGAGAAAAACAAAAACAAAACAAAACAAAAGTAACCCTTCAGAATCTGACAAATACTTTATAAAAAATATCTCTTATGTATCTCTTTCTGTTAATCCTAATTCCTCACTTCAAAAATGACCACTCTGTAAACATGTTTATCACAAACATGTATGTACAATGTTAACCTGACTGTTTGCCGCTGAGGGGAGGGGGTGGGAAGAAAGGGTGGAAGAAAATTTTGTAACTTAAAAATATACATGTGCATTGGATGAATGTTGAAAAACTTTTATTTACATGTATTTGTAAAAATAAAATATCAATAAAGTTTCACATTTGATCTTCACAATAACTCTGAGAGGCAGAAGCTATCATTATCCCCCATTTTATACTTGAGGAAATTAAGGCAACTAGAGCATGAGTGGTTTGCCACTGTCTCAGAGCTAATATCTGAAGTCACATTTGAAATTGGTTCTTCCTGACTTCAGGTGCAACACTATTGTCTGTGTCTTCTATCTGCCATTCAGATTTGGAGAATATCTTTGCCAAAAAGTGGAAAAGAGAATAGACAAGTTTTCATCAATCTTGAGGCAGCTGATGGTACAGAGGAGAGGTCACTAAGCTTCAAGTACAAAAGACTTGAGATGCTGGCTGTGTGATTTCAGGTAAGTCACTTAATCTGTAAGTTCTCTACTGTCAGGGTTGTTGTTATGTGGATCAGATGTGATAAAATTTATAAAAAAGCAAAAAGAAGGGCAGCTAGGTGGCACAGTGGATAGAGCATGGGCCCTGGAGTCAGGAGTACCTGGGTTCAAATCTGATCTCAGACACTTAATAATTACCTACCTGTATGGCCTTGGGCAAGTCACTTAACTCCATTGCCTTGCCAAAAAGAACAAAGAAAAAAAAAGAACCCTTAAAGACAGCCAGATGGAGCAGTGGATAGAGCACTGGACTTGAAAATGGGAAGATGGGAATCAAACCCAGCCTCAGACACTTGATACCAGCTCTGTGACACTGGGCAAGTCACTTAACCCTGAATGCCTCGAATACAGAGCCTTCTCTAGTCCTGATTCATGTCTGACTGCTGGAGGCAGATGGAGGAGAAAGTGAGACTGGCAACTGGTGGAGCCCTCCCTCACTCAAATCCACTTCACGTGCTGGTCATGGCATCACCTCCCCGATGGCTGGTCTTCGAAAGGAAAGCAATCCAGTGAACCTGCTATTGGACTGTTGCTCTGAAGACTTCAGTAAGGGTGGCTTAGAGAACCAAAACGCCGTGGCATAAAGCTGGAAGCAAATGAACTCCTTAACCTTTGGGATATGGCGACAAGCTCATAGAACTTTCCTAAAGCATGATGAACATGAAGAATTCGACAGCTATCCTTTGTAGAGGGCTTTTTTGAAGAAAGACTTTATTTATTTTGAGTTTTACAATCCCCCCCACATTCTTGCTTCTCTCCCCCGCCCCCCACAGACGTCTGGTCGTGTTTGAAAGCTTGGAGAGAATTTTGCAGATGTCCGCGCCACAGCCCCGGGGTGCAGGTGCCGTGACGGATTCTGTGCCTCTCATGCGCGTCGGACCAGAGTGCGAGCCACACAGCTGCTCCCCTGGGGGAGGCCACAAGTCCGGTAGCAGAGATCTGGCTTGGGAGTCCAAGGCCCGGAGTTCCAGTCCCGCCCAGGGCTGCCCCTGCCCGGACTGCGCAGCTGGGATCCCTCCCCTTCTCTACGGGGGCCTCTGAGGATCCCCCCAATACGAAGGG
Source organism: Macrotis lagotis (assembly GCF_037893015.1). Taxonomy (NCBI): domain Eukaryota; kingdom Metazoa; phylum Chordata; class Mammalia; order Peramelemorphia; family Peramelidae; genus Macrotis; species Macrotis lagotis. The sequence goes on along the minus strand of NC_133658.1, from coordinate 41,251,181 downwards.
CAGTGCCGGCTCCGAGTGCCCCGGGGGCGACCCCGAGGGCGTCCTGCGCGCCGCCAGCAAAGTACAAGGAGGGGGCAGCTGCTGGGGATCCGGGACCACTTCGGGGGGACCTGGGGCGGGGGCCGCCCTGGGGAGCGGGAGGGCGGGGCGCGTGCGTGCCGGGCAGCGGGCCACGTGCAGCCGGGGTGGGGGCGGCCGCGCGGCCTGCGCCGCCGCCGGGCGCCCGGCAGGGGGCGGCCTGGCCTCGGGCCCCGCGGCGCCCCTCCCCCCGGCCCCGCCTCCCGGCCCGCCGGCCCCGCTCCCGTCACTCAGCCGGCCTTGCACACTCGCTCACACTCGCGCCCGCCTCGCCCGCGCCCCGCGCCCCCGCCCCGCGCCCGCCGACGCCGCCCCCCAGCCCCGAGCCCGCCGGACCCCCGAGCCCCGCCCGGGCCCGCCGCCGCCGCCGCCGCCAGCTCAGCTACGCGAGCCCGGGGATCGGGAGGCACCCGCAGGCCGCGCCCCCGACCTGGGCCCGGCCCGGCCCGGCCCCGGCGCCGACCCGGCCCGGCCGCGGAGCAGGAGGACGAGGGGGGGAGGAGCTGCAGTCGAGGGGGGCCGAAGGGTTGGAGCGACCCCCGCACCCCGGCAGGTCCCGGGCGAGCCGCAGGTGAGAGCGAGGGGGAGCCGGGCCCGGCGGCGCAGCCCCCCACCCGGAACGACCCCGGCCGCCCCCCCACACCCGGGACCCCCGGAGCCCCCCCCGACCCCTCCAGGAGAGTCCCGTACCTCAAGAATGACCCCCCCCCCGCAGAGAATGACTCCCAGAGAGAGACCCCGGCCCACCCAGAGATCCAGGACCCCCTCGGAGAGACCCCGGTCTCATTGGTGACCGCACTGGGGGAGACCCCAACCCCCAGGTTCCAGGAGCCATCAGCCACTCCAAAGAGAACCCTGGGAGACTTTAGCCTGGAGCCAGATTCCAGCCTCAATGGTGACCCCTCTGGGAGAGACTCCGACTCCCGAGAGATCCGGGACCCCAGAGAGGCGCCCCAGCACCCCCTCCCCCCGACCTTGGCCTCACTGGTGACCCAGAGCTACCCTAGGAGATTCCCCCCTCCCCTCTCGAGAAAACCTAGACCTGACCCTCTTGAGGAGCCTCTAGCAGTCTGCCAGCCCCTGCCCCAGCCTCTCTCTGTCCCCAGCCCCTTCCTCCTTCCTGCTTCCCCCCTCCGGTACTCCCTTCTTCACACACCCCCTTCCCTAATATTCCTCCAGATCTAACCTTACTTTTCCGGAATCCTTCCCCAGCCCAGTATCTGCCTCTTGGAACTTCCTGCCTGCCCCATGGCCAGAAAGGAAACTGTCCTTAGTCCCGGCCAGCGGAACCCAAGTTAGCATTTCCCCCTTGTAACTGGGGACTATTTTCTGCTGTGGTTTCTGTTATCTGGTCGACTTCCTCCTCCAAAGGCTTAGCCAGGAAAAGCCCCAGGCTGGTCTCCAGGGGGAGAGGAGGCCCTCCTCTCCTACTCTTTATTGTGACAGCTAATTTGGGGGTGGGTGGGGGTGGCGGGGGCATGAATGGGCTAGTGGGAAAGCTTTGCTTTCTCCTTAAAAAAAAGCCCTACCCCTTTCTCCCAGGCTTTCTCTGGATCGCTTGTTGTCTGTGTTTATTGAATTTCTTGTCCCCCTGTTTTCGATTCCATCCCAACGGCAGCTCAGCTGGGCAGGGCAGGGCGTGGGGGGCTGGGGAACTGAAGATCAGCTTTCACTGGGATTCAAAGGGAAAGAGAAAGGGATTCTGGAGGGTGGGTGGGTGGGTGAGTGTGGGCTTTACCTTTTCAGAATGCTTCTAATAGAAGAAGCTTGGCCGGGCTGCTTGGAGGCATCCACAGTTAGCCCAGGGCTTTCCCAGGGTTAAATTCTGAACTGGTGTGTTTATTAAATGGGGGGGGGGGGAAGGTATGTGTAACCTCAAGGTTATGACAGACTGAAAAGCCAAGATGTTGAATAGAGGAGAATGTTTGTGTTGGAGCAGATCTCTCACTGTGCTGGTTATTTCCTTGAATTCTCCTTTCCTGGGAAGTTGGTGGAATTTTGATGGGTGGTCGATTCCTTTGCTTCCCTTCTCACTCCCTTACCCTCCCACTGGCTTCTGTCTTCTTGGGCCAAAGCATGGCAAGGACGTGTTCAATTGAAGATTTCTTTTTGCAGTCCTCTTTCCCTACCACCACCCACAGATAGTAGGTAGATGAGAATGAAGTCTGGTAGTTGTGTTTTTCCTTCAGAACTGAGTGGGAGGGCAAACTGGCTTTGGAGCAAAAATTCCAGGACTAGGGATAATCTGGAATTGTAGAATGTTTACATTTTATTGGACGGCGGTCTCTCTGTTTGAACTTTCCTCTCCCGAGGTTGTTACTGCTACAAAGTAGCGAGTTAACCAGTAAGATTGCCACAAAGTAGTGAGTTAACCAGCTAGATCGCCACAAAGTAGCGAGTTAACCAGTGAGATTGCCACAAAGTAGCAAGTTAACTAGCGAGATTGCCCCAAAGTAGTGAGTTAAGTCTTTGCTTGACGTTTCCTGCCTCTTTTTGGGAACTGCATTAAGTTGCATAGATTTTAATGTTAGGCTAGGGGGCCTCCTTCCAGGGACGGTTATCCTCCTCCTTTGCTGTGGGTTGTATTTTTTTTCCCTATACAGGAGGCAAATTAATAGACTCTTGGCTTCTTTCTCACACCAAAGTGAGGCAGTTGGAGTCATCAGTCTTGGATTAATTAGAAAGGCCAGGACATTTTCTAGAGATAACAGGTTTGCAGCACTGAATAAACTGAAGAGCTTTGGTCATTGGATCATTGACTGTAGAGCTGAAGAGGATTGTAAAGACCAGCGGGCCTCCTCTCCTGGTTTTACAGAGGAGTTCACTCCAGCCTCACCTAGTAAGTGGAGTGATGGCCATTTCAGACGTGTTCCTTTAAAACAGGTCATCACCTTGGCTCAAGTTCTGTGAATTTTCAACTCAGTTCAGCCAAAGTCCCACACTGGAGAGAGTGTGTGTGTGAAGTCGAGAGCCAGGCTCTTGTTTGACAGAGCTGATGCCCAGGGCGGCATGCCAGCTTTGAAGGAGCTTCTTTGGCTTCTACTTTAAATCTTAACAGTTGTTAGAGCAAAGGCACTTTGGACCTCAGATCTTTAGGAGATGGAGCTAAAAGCCTAGGTTATTCCTCAGATCCTAACAGGTCCTAGGGTTCTCTAGAATCTTGACAGAGAATGGGAAGAGGGAGAAGAGACAGCGACTTCTGAATGATGGCCCGATCAGCCCAGACTTGGATCTCTTCAGTCAGTTAATTAAGAGGGCCCAAGGGCAGGGGGACAAAAGAAGCTGCTGGGAGGCCGGTGGACTCTGGCTTGAGGATGATGACATGCGGACTTACGTCCAGGCCAGCTGCTGTCCAGCTTACGGTGAAGGCCCTTGGTGGCCAATCAGGAGGGTGTCGTCTCCCTGCTCCCCTCCCTGAGTCTTGGCCTAGTCCCGGGGAGGATTTTTGGGGTGGACTTTCTTCTCCCTCTAGGAGACAGAGGGCTAAGGCCTTGGGGGTTTTCTTTGGGTCTTGACGTCTGACTGTTTTTTTTTTTCTCTTCCCCACAGAGCCCTCGCCCTGCCAGCAGAGCTCGCCCTGCCGGGTCTGCCTGGCACCCCACCGCCCGGGGCGCCTTTGCCGGTGGGCTCCGGGACAGCGTCCGGCGCTTTCGGGTCCATGTGGTCGGTGACCTGAGAGCTCGCCTCCGGAGGCCACGCTTCTGATGCGGTAGAGGCTCCGTCCGCTCCGGCCGGAGGCCCCTGCCCCGACTCCCGGGGTGGGGTGCTCTTTCTGCTTTGCCGAGCCACCTAAAGCGGGAAACTGAAGCCGCTACTGTCCAAACCCTGTTTCTTCTTCCCCAGCATGTCGGAGAGCTGGCAGCAGCCCCCGCCGCCGCCGCCGCCGGCGCCCCCCCAGCAGCAGCCGCCGCCACCGCCGCCGCCGCCGCCGCCGCCTCCGGCTCCCCCGCAGCCGCAGCACCACGCCGAGGCCCCCCCGGCCCTGGCCGAGCACGCGCTGCCCCCCGGCGCGGCCGAGAACCCCCTGGGCTGCGCCGTCTACGGCATCCTCCTGCAGCCGGAGCCGGCCCTGCAGCACCCGCAGCCGCCGCCCCTGCAGGCGCCGGCCGAGCCGCCGCACAAGTGCGGGGTCTGCGGCCACGACCTGGCGCAGCTGGCCGGCCCCCAGGAGCACCAGTGCCTGCCGGGCCACGACCGCTCGTTCCAGTGCACGCAGTGCCTGAAGATCTTCCACCAGGCCACCGACCTGCTGGAGCACCAGTGCGTCCAGGCCGAGCAGAAGCCCTTCGTCTGCGGGGTCTGCAAGATGGGCTTCTCGCTGCTGACCTCCCTGGCGCAGCACCACGGGGTGCACAGCGGGGGCGCGCTCAAGTGCTCCATCTGCGAGAAGCCCTACAAGGCGGCCGAGCCGGCCGGCCCGCCCGCGGCGCCCACGCCCGCGCCGCCCGCGCCCGAGCCGGTGGACAAGCCCTACGGCTGCTCCATCTGCCAGAAGCCCTTCCGCCACCTGTCGGAGCTGGCGCGCCACGAGCGCATCCACACGGGCGAGAAGCCCTACAAGTGCACGCTGTGCGACAAGAGCTTCAGCCAGTCCTCGCACCTGGTGCACCACAAGCGCACGCACAGCGCCGAGCGGCCCTACAAGTGCTCCGTCTGCGACAAGACCTTCAAGCACCGCTCGCACCTGCTGCGCCACATGTACGCGCACTCGGGCGAGCAGCTCTTCCAGTGCCCCGCCTGCCAGCTGCACTTCCGAGAGTCGGCCGAGCTGCTGCAGCATGCCTGCTCGCCGGGCGGCGAGCGCCCCTTCCGCTGCGCCGAGTGCCAGAAGGCCTTCCGGCGGCCCTCCGACCTGCGGCAGCACGAGCGCACGCACAGCGCCGAGCGGCCCTTCCAGTGCGACCTGTGCCAGACCAGCTTCAAGCAGCAGTACGCGCTGCTGCGCCACCGCCGCACGCACAAGGCGCCCGGCGCCGCGGCCGAGCCCTTCAAGTGCGCGCTCTGCGAGAAGGGCTTCGCGCAGCCCGGCGCGCTGCTCTACCACCAGCACGTGCCCAGCCTGGAGAGCGTCTTCAAGTGCGGCGTCTGCCAGAAGGGCTTCGAGCAGAGCGCCGAGCTGCTGCGCCACAAGTGCGCCCAGGGCGCCGAGCGCCCCTTCCAGTGCTCCGTCTGCGCCAAGGCCTACAAGCGCGCCGCGGCGCTGCAGAAGCACCAGCTGGCGCACTGCGCCGAGAAGCCGCTGCGCTGCACGCTCTGCGAGCGCCGCTTCTTCTCCTCCTCCGAGTTCGTGCAGCACCGCTGCGACCCGGCGCGCGAGAAGCCGCTCAAGTGCCCGGACTGCGACAAGCGCTTCAAGTACGCCTCGGACCTGCAGCGCCACCGGCGTGTGCACACGGGCGAGAAGCCCTACAAGTGCCCGGCCTGCGACAAGGCCTTCAAGCAGCGCGAGCACCTCAACAAGCACCACGGCGTGCACGCCCGCGAGCAGCACTACAAGTGCGTCTGGTGCGGCGAGCGCTTCCTGGACCTGGCGCTGCTGCAGGAGCACAGCGCCCAGCACACGGCCGAGGGCGCCTACCAGGTGGCGGCCTGCCTGCCCTGAGCCGGCCCGAGCGCCCGGGGCGGGCGAGCAAGGCTTCCCCGGGCCCGGAGGAGAGGACCGAGCGCGCTTCTGCCGAGGGCTCCAAGATCAATCTCTGCCCCCCCCCCCCCCCCCCCCAGCCCTCTGGGGCCACCTGCCTCCGAGGCTAGGGAGCTTCCAGTCCCGATGACGGGGCCAGCTCGGCCTCCAGGGCCGGCGCGGCCTGGGCCTTGCCCAGCCACAGGGAAGGGCCGACTTTCCAGGGAGAGTCCCACGAGCTGTCCGGAGCGAGCCTCGGCCCTGAGAGTCCTCCTGTCACTCGACCCCTTCTGCCCTCCCCGCCAGAAGGATTCCGTTGAATTGTGACAAAAAGGAGCCGTCCACAGTCGGCAGCCTGGGGGGCCCTAGTCGTGCGAGCCTACGCAGCCCTCCTTGTCAGCACACCCAGGATGCTTCCTTCCATGTCTGGACACTTGCTGGGTCAGAGAGGCCATCCCTGGAGTCCACGCCGGCTGCTTGTGGGCCACTTTGAGTCTTGGGGGAGGGGGGAGGGGGGAGGGAGTAGAGATGGAGAAGAGTAGAAGAAGGGGAAATGGATATTTAAATGGAGCAAAGTCAAATAACCAACCTGATAACCACCAGGCCAACCCCGGCCCATGCATGCTTCCACCACATTTAACGGTGTGGTAGGCGTCTCAGCTTCTCTTCACAAACCATTTGTCCAGGCTGACTGAGTAGCGAGCAAGCTGGGCCCCCAGGAGAATGCCAGGAAATGTGGTGCAAACTGGGAGAGAGACTCAAAGTTTTGTTTTCTAATGAACATCCCACTTTCCCCCACTCCCACTCTCCCTGTCCATGGTCCTGGCATTTAAGAGTACTAGAAGCAATTCTGATCCAGGGGTCCAGGGGAGCTGTTCCGGCTCTCAGCTTGAAGGAGTGTAAAAGAAACCAGACCACCTCTCCAGTGAGCCCCACAGTCCAGGCCAGTCCTCAGGGAGGCGCTCCTCCTTCCCACTTGACTGTTAAGCTCTTTGTACTTTCCGCTGCCTCAACAGACATAGAACCTGATCTTACAAAAAAGTTGCTCTCTGCTATTTTTCATTTTGCTTTCTAAAAGCAGTTTGTTAATATTCACAAAGTTGTATAGTTTAATTTCATGTCATTTTGGATCTTCTATAAAAAAAAAGATATGCAAAAAAAGAATCCTGTGGTTGTAGCTAGCCATTTTGGACATTATTATCACTTAGTTTAAGGTTTAATGTTAGAAGTAAAAACATAGCCATCTCAAAAGAAAGCTAACTTATTCAAGTCATTTTTATGGGGACCCGCAGGTAACGAGACCTTCCAGTGCCAAACCGGCAGAAGGTCTTTCCCCTCCCTCAGGAATCACACATAGAAAGACTTGCCAAAGATTTTAATTCCATTCATTCATTACCATGCATTCCTTTAATGCTGAAAAGTCTGAATGGCTCCTCTGAAACCCCAGTCATTGTGGGTAATAGAACCTGTCCTGGAACCCAGAGAGTCCAACTTGAAATCTGTTGGCTTCTGAACTGAGCTTTAAAAGAAGAGCAAGATTTTGTGGCTAAGAGAATATCAGATGAGTTTGGGGAATAGCTGAAGCCCATGATGGCTAGAAGATAGAGTACATGGCCAGGAGTAGAAGGAGATGAGGTTCAAAAGATTTGGTTGAAGCTATAAGGTTGAGGACTCAAGGACTTTAAAATAGGACCAGGGATATTTTGTACTTTATCCTTTAGTCTGGACACAGAATGGGTAAGTTACAGAGACTAAATGGTTGGGGTTAGGCATTAGGAAGATTCCTAATAATAGTTGAGATTGAGCTGAGGAAAGACTTCTTAGAGGAACCCTGGAAGGAAGGCCCTCAGGCAGCCAGGGCTCTGTTGGCCTCCCCATGCCCTCTTTGGCTTCTCCAGATTCCTCACAGAAGGCAGTTGTAGAGGGTGTGCCTTGTCATTTCCTGCCCGAGAGCACTCCCCTTTTCACTTGGTACAGAAATCTTGGGCTATGGCAGCTTCTGAGCTTCCCATTGTCATCTTGTTACTAGCTTTCTGGGCAGCAGGTTTCTTTGCATCCTTTGTTAAACCCCAGTTCCTGTGCCTGCTCAGAAGATGGGTTGGGCAGTCCCCTGAGAATGGAAAGGGTGAACTCCTGAGCCACATAATCAGTTGTTCCTATATCAGGAAACTGTCTTGTTAGCTACCCTTGGCTTCATTGGGTTCCTTGACTAGCTAGCTGACTGAAAGAGCTTCAGACTGGGGTCCTGGGTCAGACCTAAGCAAAATTGTGAGGTCACTGAGTTTTTGTTAATCTCCCTTTTCATGAACTCTTCCCCTCATCTGATATTTCTCCCATATCCCAGGTTTCCAGGCCCCCTCCTTATTTGTATAGGAAGCAAAGTTAACACTTGTAATGAAAAGCAGCAAAAGTCATTTCCTATTCCTAGAGTATGTATTTTATTAATAAGCCTTCTGGAATTATAGACTACTTATTCTTGGGCAGTGGACTTTTCTTTCCATCTTGGTTTTTGTTTTGATTAGCAATTTCTTTAGCAAAGACATAGCACAATACCAGTTACAAAGCATCTCTCCAACACCTTGGGCATATACCGGAGTCTAAAATGTACAGTGAGAGTGAGGCCTATCTACCTCAGATTCTGAGCATGATGCTGGGCAGTGCATTTCACCACAAAGTGGCAAAGCTTGACTGAGCAGACCAATCCAGGAGTCTCCTAGACTTGCTTTTGATGGATAGCTGAAGTCTTCACCCTCAAGACTTGCTTGTCTTGGTGGTACTGGGTCCTCAGGCTGGTGTGATCATGTACTTCTCAGCTGGGAGTGCTATAGAGCTCTCTCCCTAAGGCAGCCACCCTTAGCATCAGAAGATTCTTTCCTTTGATACAGCCCAAGTCAAGACATCAGACCTGTCTCATCAACAATTCAGCCTGTCTCCAAAGTAGTTTATTTATTTCCTTTAGCTATTCCATTTTGCCTTAGAGTGACTCAGTTCATTTTTATGTCTCAAAATTCTTTAGAGATCTAATGTCTCCATGTGACAAGGGTTTTCACACCCGTGTATGCTCCATGGGCAGTTACCGTATACTTCAGCTACTCCCCAGTCTTGTCTGATACTCTTTAGTCATAAAATCTTGTCTTCTTTCAAGGCAGTAACAATCCCTCTGACCCTTGTTAAGGAACTGGGGTGGATTAGGAGAGAAAGAACTTATTCTGAGATCACCTTGTCTAGTACAAGATTTTCTGTATAGTATTGGTTGAGGTGGGGAAAGCAAGTCAACCATTTTTTTTAAGACAATTGGGTTAAGAGATTTGCTCAGGGTAACAATAAGAAGCTTCTGAGGCTGGATTTGAACTCAAGTCCTCTTGATTCCAGGGCTAGTACTCTGTCCATTGCTCTTAGCTGCCCCCAGCCATTCTCTAGGACTCAGACATCTCTAGATTGAGAGTCAGAATGTGGAACCAAGTGGAAAGATTGAAGAATAAGTCTGGAAGCCAGAATGATAATCCCAGTTCTACCACCAGCCATGTAACTTTGAGGTCTGGACAGGTGTCATTACCTTGCCCAGTTAGCTTTTGCAAAAGGAGGAGTTTAGATATAGTGGTCTCTACGGGTCTGGGGAAGTGAAGACCAAGTGTTCTTGACTGATCACCAGTTCTGGGCCTGCTCTTTTGCTCAGCAGTTTCCTGAAGGATCTCGAAGTCCTGGATTTGAGGTCTAGGGGCTAGAAGAGATCTCCAAGGTCTTCTAAGCCAACCTTGTTCTCTAGTTAAGGAAATCTCAGAAAGGTTGTGACTCATTCAAGGTTGCACAGGCATAAAGTGTCAAAGGATTTGAACTCAGGCCCTTTGACTTTAGGGCTTTTTCCACCATTCCTTCCTCACTTCCATCTTCTCATGAAATGATCAGCTGAATTATGGAATTTGGTTTGAAGTGGTCAGATGAGACTGTCTGAACCCACTTAGGGGAACAGGAATTGGACCTGAGAGAACAGGTAAGATATTGAGTGGATAATTTGCTTTGGACTAAAGAGCAATCATGGCTGAATCACATTGGATCTGTCATCTATTCATTCTCCAACAGAGTGCCCAGTGGGGGTGGGTTGGGGTAGAGGGAGTTGGCTGTGGATCTCTTTTCTTGCTATGCAGAAGCATTCATTGGGTCCTAATTTAGATCTGAAAGAGACCTCAGAGCAAAGCCCAAGTCAGACACTTGTCCGACAACACCCACTGTGACCTGGCTCGGAACCCTCCAAGAAGACTTGTTGGACTCCATTCATGTGTGAACATTCTTCAGTGATCAGTTTAGGGGTCATTAATTTCCAACTTATTAATACAGGCCTGCCCTTCTTGATGTCATTAATTACTTCTGTGGAAACATTAGGTAAAGTACTGGGCAAAAAGTTTTAAACCTGCCCCTGGCCAGGAAGTTACAGTGTGGCTCCATGGCTATTAGTGGGATTCTGTTAACAGAATGTATCGACGATGCTGTGAAATAGTCAGGACAACTATGTGGTGCTTCACTTGTTTTTAAAATTATTCTAGGATGGGCAGGGGGGTTCAATGATCCCCATCCTTGAGGGCAAGGAGCTTTTATTTTTTATGATTTTTATCTTTTCCCCCTCAGGGTACCTGGGACAAGATTGAATGAAGTCACTACTTGTCACTGATGCAGACAGTTTCAGTGACAATAATATCCTCTACTACATACCAGCCACTGGACTAAGGGCTTTTCATAACTGTTTGGCCCTTTCTGTTTTATTTGATGCTATTATTATTATTATTATTCCTATTTTATTAACGGGGGAAACTGAAGCAAACAAAGGTTATTTGTCCAAGGTCACCCAGCGGAGAAGTGTCTGCCCTCGGTTTGAGAAATATTCACCAGCCTTCTCTACCAAGATTGGATTGGGCAAGGGGCTCACTTGAGACTTGACTTTCAGACTCCCATAGATTTCTAGACTTGTAATATTGATAGATACTGTAATATTTGATAATGATTTCATTGATGAGGCCTTTGGAGCTTGAGAACCATCCAGATTCACTGGACATTTAAACCATGTAACGTTCACACCTAGTGTAGATGACTGGATGTTGGGAAGCCAGCTGGTCTTCCAGCCAAGCTTTAGAGAAAACCTGCTAGACTTCAGATAAAGTTCTGCTAAACTGACTTGACTTCTGAGCAGCACTTTCTTCTCCCCAATCCTCCCTGGGGGGATGGTTGCTAGATGCTGAAGCTATCTAGAGAGACCTTTCTGCTTACTGAATCTTGTAGTTCTGGTTTAGGATGCTACAGATTCTCAAATGTTTGGATTAGTGACCTAGGAAGTATCAGGGGCTTTGAAAGGGATTAGAAGAACAAAATATTAGTGCCTCTGCATTGCTGGGCCTGTTGGGAATTGTTCTGAGGAGCTGAGGTTTTTTCAATAGCCATTGACCTGAGGAGGAAGAATGGCTCCATCTTGGTCTTAAGGGCAAAAAGGCAATTCTAGGTAGGTCTAGGACTAGTCATTAAAGTAAGCTGTAAGTCAGGAGCACTGAGATCAACTGCTTTAACTTTGGAAGCAAAGGTCTATTGCATTCTGTCTTGGATTCTCTGCCTGTGCATGGGGGTGCACAGATGGGGTGGGAAGAGATGACTCCCAAAACAAAAGTCCTTTAGAAGGAAAGCATCCACAACTCTGTAGCACCTTGTTGTGCTAACTAGAATGGTTACTTTCTCACCTATGTGGAGTTTGAGTTGAGGAAGCTGTTGAAAACAAAAAAGATCAAATAGAAAGCTTTTTGCTGTCCATGCAAGGGTTGATGAGATCCTGACCAAAATGATGACTTGAGGGGAAGGAAGAAAATGGATGGAGTCATAGAACCAATTGAATTTGACACCTCACTAAATTTAAGGGATTAGGGATAGAGAAGAGTCAAGGATACCAACAAAGTTCTGAACCAAGATAACCAAAAGATTGGATGGTGGTACCCTTAATTCCAATAGGGAAGTTGATTGATGGGAAGGAGGGGGCAGAAAAGGAGGAGTGAATTCCATTGTCACAGCCTGTTACACTGAGCTCCTTGAAAGCAGGAACCCTCCCCCACCCCGCTTTGTTTTCCCAGCATTTAGCACACTGTTTGGCACATATAGCCTCTTTATTGCTAGTTGATTGGCTATTGTTTCGAATTCTAATTATACATCCAGGAGGAGATATCTAGCAGGGAGGTGGTTAAAACCAAAAAGAAATGAGATTTGAAGACTACCTGTGTAAATACAGAAGATCTAATGAAACCAATGAGAATGTACGCAGAAGTTGAAACCCAGAACATTCCCTTTTCCAACACTCATACTTAGGGTCTTGTCTAAAAATTGATCACTAGCTATATGGTGTTGACCAAATAAATGGGATGTAAAGAAAAGCAAAAGAAAGTCCCTACCTTCAAGGAGCTCTTAAACTAATGGAGAGAACCCAAAAAGAAGCTGAAAAGGGGGAGGGATAGAGCACAATGGAGTCCTGTAACCAGGCAGGGACTGAACTTCTTCCAAAGAGGACCTGGGAGAAACTCTGATGTCTACCCTCCACTCTCTCCAATCAAAGAGAGTGAGGGGCCCAAGGGTCAGATACTAAGGAATTGTGAATTGCTAAGTTGATTTGATACTGCTGGAAGATGAGCTTCTAGAGACAGTAGTGGAGTCCAGTTAAGCAACCATATGGGAAGTGATGCTTAGGGAATCTGGAGGAACTTTCTGATGTCTCTCTAATCATAGGGAGGAAGGGGCCATGAGGGAAGGGAATGCTGAGGAAATGTGTGAAATATATGGTGATCTATCAGAGGAAACAAAAAATGGTCTCCTGGTGATAGGAAAAGCAGAGGGAGTACCCAAGGGTTGGTTGATAGTGTTAAAAGCTTCAAAAGGGTTCAGCAGAATGAGTTCTGAGAAAAGGTCACTAGATTGAGGTAACCTTGGAAAAAGTAATTTCAGTCGGGTTGGAATCTAAATTGTAGGAGTTAAATGAATGGGTGAGAGAGTCAGGGCAATATTTGTAGACAATATTTTTAGGAGGTTGTTAGAGGGAGGAAAGAGGATGGCTTTGGGGGATGTCAGGGTCAAGGGGAAATTATATTGTGTTCTTTTAAGCATGAGGGAAATTGATTTCAGGCAAAGAGGAATGGGCAGTAGAGAGGGGAGATGAGGAGGGAATGACGGAGGCCATTAGCTCTGGGAGAAGAACACCGGATGAAGGCAAAGTAAGGCCATTTTTTTTTTCTGAATTGGGTCTTAAGGTCCCTTCCTTCCCCTTACAATAAACAAAGGCAGACCTGGATTGAAGCCAATCTGGATATTCTAGCTCCTTTAGTGGTATCCCTGCTGCCCTTAAAGAAGGAACCTAGATTTAGATTTAGGAGAAGTCTCAGAAGCTATCATGTCTAATAACTGATGTTACAGATGAGGCAGAAAGAGATGATTTGCCTGGGGTCATAGTATGTTGTGAAGATTTGAACCCAGGTCTTTTGACTCCAAAAGCAGTATTCTCAACACCATTCCACATTGCCTTCTATCTTTCCTTTAACTTGATTAGATTACATTTCTATTTTAGTCATAGGCCAGCTCCCCAGTTAATTCTCAAAGCTCAATCCTTTTCTGATCAGATTCTTAGTCGTTGAGGTTTTCATTTAATCTAGAAAGAGAATAGCTTCTCAAGTTCTTTTTCAGCTTCTAAACCATGACATTGTGCAGAATGACAGAGACAGCTTTTTAAAAGTGGACTCTTCCCTATTTATGGATTTTGTGGGCAGGTCAGCATCCAATTCTGTGTTAATTCTTTCTGTATGTCTGCATTCACCCATCTATCCAACAGAATTTATTAAGCAATATGTATGTCTTCTGTCAGCCCCTAGAAAGATACAGAAACATGAGACTTGGTCCCTGCCCTTGGGATGATTCTAATCTATTTGGAAACCAAGTTTTCTAACAGAGTTTTTTGAGTCTCTTACTCTGACCCTGTCTTAGCTTAGCAATATGCTCATGTTACCTTGGGCAAGTTCCTAGAATTCCCTAGCCACTGGAAATGTGGGCAATTTGTTGGACTCATGTCTTCTTATTACCTGAATGACTATTTCCAAGTCACCTCTCCTTTGACCAGAAATCTTGGTTCTTTCTCTTGTGGACATATATTTTATTACCAAGAGGATCCTTCCCTATCTTCAGTGAAATAACTGAGCCTATTTTGCTTCTATCACCTATTGGTGTCAATCTCAAGTAGAGACATAATGACTTTAGAAAATCCCAAATTACCTCATCTATAATCTTTACATTTCGCTAAAGATTTCCCAATAACATTTCAATCTGGTTTTGGTCAAAACTCAGGAAGTTTGTGGGAAGCCTTGAGTTTGACAAATCTCCACTTATAGGATGTCAAACATGAACTAAATGCTTATCTATCTACCCCATAATAACCTAGGTATGGTGTCTAGAATCAGGGACAATAGATTGCCATTTTCTAGTTACCCCCTTGCTTGCCAACATAGGGAAACAAAACCCAGCGGAAAATTGGGGAGCTCAGGAAATCAATTTCATTACCACAAGGTAGTGAATTCATCCCCCAAAGCCTGAAGAAGCTGACAGTCATTTGGCATTTTGAAGAAAAAGGAGCATGGTGGTACTTTGGTAACTGCCTTTGGAATCAGGGAGATAGGGGTGGCTGGAACCCAGGGCAGGTGAAAGGCTACTAGAGTGACTGCTGCAGGATAGGAGGAGGAAGAGCTAGGATGATCTTGGGTTGTGTTGAGAGCTTTGGCTTCCTGGATGAACATGTACTGTATTTTCCTCCACTGACCTTTGCCCTGGGCATCCCAACATCTAGATAATAATATAGTATTTACACAACCAATTTGTAATACAAAGAGATTTACGGCTATCTAAGTTAGATGCTGCTATCAACACCATTTTATACATAAGGAAACTGAGGCAACTAGAGGTTGTGACTTGCCCAAGGCCACAGACTTAATATCTGAGATTTGATTTGAACTCAGATCTTTCTTACTCTAGGCCCAGCATTCTAGTCATTATTCATCCAGTGTATGGTCAATTCTGGGTAGTTTAGGAAGGTCAGTGGTAAATTGTGGCATCTTCATAGCTGGGGAATGCTAAGGAGGAGATCAACCACAAGTTTGTGTCATGTGAACATTGGTTGAGGGGACTGGAGATGAAGACAAAATTTGGAGAACATAGTCCCTGTTTTCAAGGATGTGCAGGGATGCCTTGAATAGGGACTGTTTTGTTCTATTTGACCCTAGGTGGGAGAACTAGAAACCATCCATCAGTGGACAGTACAAGGAAACAATGTTGGACTTGATGGCAGAAAAAAAACTTTGCAAACAATTGTAATTAGCCCAAAATGGAATGATTCCTGGTCATGGTGAGGATGTCCCTCATTAGATGCTTTCATGTATGGGAGGGAGGGATTCATTTTCCAGCTGGCTCTAGCTAGATGTCCCTTCCAGCTCTAACATCTTGTTTCCCTAGAGTTCAACACCCACCCTAGGGAGAACTTTAGTCCAGTGCCAGAGTATTTCTTTTTCTTTTTCTTTTTTGCAAGGCAAATGGGGTTTAGTGGCTTGCTCAAGGCCACAACAGCTAGGTAATTATTAAGTGTCTGAAACCGGATTTGAACTCAGGTACTCCTGACTTCAGGGCCGGTGCTTTATCCACTGCGCCACCTAGCCGCCCCATAGTGCCAGAGTATTTCAAGGGCATATTCAACAAGTTTCCTCTCCCACTCATCTGTTTCTTTAAAGGTAATTTGTTCCTCTGTAGTTCCAGAACATATTGAACATTTGTTTTTAGAAATGATGGAGTCCATGGGTGAGCTCTGATCTCTAGTCCTATGCTTCCAGTGGGAAAAGGCTGGTGGCTTTGAAGCATTATTGATGATTTCTGGCTGTTCTTCACATGGGCAATTCGGTTGACATGGCCTCCCCTATTCCCACTGAGGATTCCAAGGGTCCGGAAATCCTTTTTATCCACTTTGCAGGGGGCATTTGAGGTAGCCTTTCCCAGTATGGCATAACCCACCAAGTTACTTCCTCTTGTAGTGTCCTGTGACTAACACTTCTATAGGAAGCCAAGCCCAGAGACAAAACACCATGAATACAGGGAGGTTTCCTGCCACTCAGAGTGGGTAACAGATTAGGGATGTCCAGATTTGTATCTAAAACTACTGGGGTCTCTGTGCCTGTAAGATGTAAGGTGTAGATGTGGAAACTGAGGTGTTCCCTGCATCTCCAACATCTGTCAGGATATCCGGCACGTGGTATTTAATAGAAACCTCTTGAACTGAATGGGAGCTGGCTGTATCCAGAGGAAGAGCAGTGAGCACTTTGGGGGTGCCCTCACTGAAGGAAATGGGGAGAATTTAGACATGTGATCTAGGGATTGAGATGGGAGGAGACACCTCACTGGTCCCCTGACCCTCTCCTATATGGTCCCTCTGATTGACAGGCAGCACCTCCCCTAGTCCTTCTAGCCAGATGCGTGGTACTGCCACACAACTTGCTTGGGATCCATCTGTGTCCCACTGACTTGGCCTCTAGAGGTAGGTGTGGGCTAGGAGAACAGTTATCCTTGCCCTGGTACAGCAGAGGGAGCCCCAGCAGAGGCTGATTCTCGGGAAGCCAGGAGAGCTAAAGGTGAGACACAGACTGTGTCTATATGTGAGTTGGGTTGTGAGTGGGCATGGATGTGGGGAGCAGCACAACAATGAGACAAGAGCTTTCAGCTCCCCACAGACAGGGTTTAGACATCCCTTAACTTGGGAATATTAAAAATCCTTTTCCATTTTCTATTTACTTTGTGAATGCTTTTATTTTGTAGTGAACTAAAAAATAAGATCTCCCACACCCTATGCCCATCCAGCCTAAGGCTGCCTTACCCACTTTATTCTATACCATAGTGGCCATGAATGTTATTAGTAGGTGAATGGGGAAGACTGGAGGTGGGGGAGATGACAGGAAGAAATTCTGGGCTCAGGGGAGACGATCTTGGAAACACCATCCTGAAACCAGCTCTCCTTCGTGAAGTTGAACACCAGATACCCTCCCCAGAAATAAGGGGACCAGACCCAAAGAGCTAGGCCGCAGGACAATGGGGTCCCTAGTTCCTCTCTCGGGAAGGTAGATTTGTCTGTTTCTGCACCTTCGGCATCAGAGAAGGGAAACTAAATGGAGCTTCATTGGCTTAGCTTTCCAGAGCATTCTCCTTATAGCACAATGATATAAAAAGGAGAATCATCACTTTGTAAATGAGCACACTGAGACACAGAGAGGAAAACTTATTTGTCTAGTCAGTTAGCTAGATCAGAAACTGAGTCAGAGTCCTTTTCTTCAAGCTCAGGTGCCACCTTCTCTGAGAAACCTTCCCTGGCCCTCTCCCCCCTCATAGCAAAATCTTGGCCCCAGATTTTCCTATAACATTCTTATGAATCTGCCCATAGCCTCTGTATCTCTTTCCATGTATTATATTTACCTTTATGCAGGTCAGGCTCTGCCTTCCCTCCCTGTTCTAGCAGAATGCAAACAAGGTCAAGAACCATGTCCTCTGGGAATAAGGGGAAGGGGATCAACATTTATATAGCTCCTCCTAGGCACTCTGCAAAGTCTCTTTACAGGTATTCTCTCATTTGATAACCCTGCAAGGCAGGTACTGCTATTATCCCTATTATACAAGTTGAGGAAACTGAGGCAAATAGGTTAAGTGACTTGTCCATTGTTACACAGCCTGAAGTTGAGTTTGAAGTCAGTTCTATCCATTATGCCACCTAGCTGTCTTCTCATTAAGTCATCATCAGAATTTGAATCCTTTTGATTCCAGAGTACCTATCCTTCATGCTATGACACATAGAAAGATATTTTTCCTATCTACAATCTCCAACCCATATTGTCCAACACCACATGGAGGGGTAGGCAAGCTGTCTTTATCTTACCTGAATCAAGGGTTTATTTGTTCCCATAAGACCAAGAGGAGAAACAAGTTGGCTTCCTTTGTTCTGAAGCACCTTACCGCACCATCAATATATTTTTCTCCTATTTTGAGGTTCAAATCTTTTTGAGTGGATTGATTATTTTATTATCCTGCCATGGATTCTATATCCCTCAGAGAAATGAAGGATTCTGCTTGAGCCATCATCTATCTTTCAGGAACTGGAGATCCAAGATGACCTGGTCCTGCTGGCCAAGACCTCCAAACTCTCTTCCTTATCTTGAGGCTAACGCCAGGGTTTCAGGTACTTGGCTTGACTGGGAAAAGAAACAGATGCTCTCTGGTATAACTTTTGTTATACCACAACCCTGCTGCAGAATCACCCATGATTTCCTCTTTTATAGACTCAGAGGTTATTTGAGTTGGAAAGGAACTGAGACAGTATCCAGGGCAACCCCCACCCCAATTTTAAAGATGAGGAAATAGAATACAACTACTCCAAATGGGGTGATTTAAAGTGCTGTGGAAACCGCAAGGCATCATATTTTCCTCTTCCTCATTGGTCATGTCCAAGCTCTTTTGTTTGGCACTCAAGACTCTACATTCTGTTCTCTCTTTAATATTATCTCACTGTTCTTCAAGTTTTCGCTTTCACTCTGTCCTCCTTGTGCCTTGGAGATAATTCATTTCCACAGCTTTGATGTTACTCATGATCTTTTCCTACCTGGAATATCAATATCTCTAAAGGGTAGAATTTAGAAACCTTTCCCAAAGTGTTCCTGCCCTTCCCTGATCTGCCCCTCCTATGACATATTTAGCTGTTGCTATATAGCTAGCCCTTTATTTCCTCCTTGTTAGTCCCCTTTCCCTGATTGGTTATAAACCTCCTGAGGGCATAGACTGATCTTATACTTCTCATGTCTTCCCCTATGGTAGTCAACACAGCAGAAACGCTCAAGTTTTTAATTGGGCTCAAGTATACTTTCCCCCAATTGCCTTGTCTCTAGAAAGACCATCTCGAGCACTTTACTTTGTCCAAGCTGGAAGTATATCTACTTGCTTTGTTCCCCAGGTCTACCAACATCGGTGACCATTTTCAGGATCTCTTGCCTACATGAGGTCTGAGGTGCCTTTCAGGTTGGACAACCCAAACACCCATCTATCCTATAGAAGTGGACACTGAGGCCCAGAGAGGTGAAATTATTAGTCTAAGGGCACATCCAGGTCTTCTTATGTCAAACGCATTGCCCTTTCTGTCAATGTTTTAGATTGGTTCTTCTGTTTTTGTCCCTTTCCAAGGAAAGTCCTTACCTGCTCCTAAGAAACATATGGGGCTGGACAGTTCCCATGTATGGGCCTGTACTGTTTTGAGTGACTATGAGGGCTGATGAATTGTCAGTCCCTTGCTCTTTCCCTGACCTTATGTCCTAATGACTTCACACAAACCAGCATCCATCCTGCCCTTCCAAATCCTGACCAATGGAAACTAAGCCCAATCCTGGATGGGAACACTTAGCTCAGACATGGTAGGTGAGGGGCTGAATGCTGGGCAGGGGTCTCATCCTGTTACCTGTAGGCAGTGCTAAAGCTTCGGAAGGTGTTCCTGTGGGGAGAAAAGCAATGCTACTTAGGTCTGAGGTGGCGGAGCCTCTGCCCTGGTTCCAATGGACAACCCCTAAGATGGATTGCTTACGTGGTGTCATAAGGCAGAGGTTTCTGTCCATACTGGTCAAGGCTGGGGTTCTGGTTAAGACAGTACTAAGAGAGGACCAGAGAAGAGATCTGTCAATAGTGACTTTTTGACTTAACTTTCCTCATGGAAGCTTGGGGGTTCTTGGGGAGGGGTCTATGTATTCCCAAGGGTCAAAGATTCATACTGTTTCCTGCCCTCAGGGATGAAGCCTGCAGTCAATAGATTTGGAGTATTAATATTCTCCTAGTCTAATTCCTTTACTTTACAGATGAAGAAATGGAATAGATTGCTTAAGACCACAGAGCGGGGGGCCAAGCTGAATCTTCTCTAGAAGGCTTGAAAGGGTTTAGGGGATGATTTCAGTTGTGAACACTCTTTTTTAAAAATTTAAGGCCATGGAGTTAAGTGACTTGCCCAAGGCCACACACAGCTAGGTAGTTATTAAGTGTCTGAGGCTAGATTTGAACTCAGGTCCTCCTGACTCCAGGGCCAGTGCTCTATCCACTGTGCCACCTAGTTGCCCTGTTGTGAACACTCTTAAGCAGTTGTATTACAAGGAGTGATCCCCAGCTGACCCGAGAGAGGGATAATGACTTCAGGAAGTGATGTCTTTGCCCTTGTTGACCATATTCCCCCTTCTGTATGTATGTATGTATGTATGTATGTATGTATGGTACTTTGTCATTTGACACATATGGTTATGTGAGGTATTTATAAGGGAGGCATGTATTCTTATCTTCATCTTATAGATAATCTATCTTGCCTAGAGTCACTCCATTTCCAATGGAATCCAGGGAGCAGAGATGTAAATTGGGGGTGATAATTAGGCAGGGAAAGCAGGACTCCATTGATTTAAAGGTCAGGAGAGCCTTTGCTTCTTCCTGCTCAGACCCCTGAGAACTTTGTCACAGAAATCAGAATGAGGGACTCTGCTGTCTTCCCTGACTCCCCTCCTCTCCTCCATTGAGAACCACTGAAGCCATCCTAGATATACCTCTAATCCAGGGACAGGCCTGTATAAGGCCCATGAAACCAATTGGTCTGGCACTGCTATGGCAACCACAGGTGGGACTTGAAATTCAATAAATCAAAGAGCTTTTTAGGTGTGATTAGGGGTGATTTAGGGGTGGTTAGGGGTAATTAAATGTTTGACCAAATACAGCAGGCTAATTTTTAAGTTGATAATTTTGGAAGGCCTGTGAATGATGTTATAAATATCCAAATGACCCTTGGCAGAAAAAAGGTTTCCCATCCCTGCTCTAATAGATAAAGAAGAATTCTTTTTTCTATATCCTGTTCCATTCAGGGGCAAGGGAGAAGGATATGGGAGCTGCCTCATTCCCCATCATTCTCTTCCTTTTTTCTCTCCTCCTACTCCATCCTCTCTGGGTTGTCCAAGCTTATAGACTAGATCCCCTTCCAGTAGAGATGTATCAGGTCCTGCCCTCTGCCAGGGCCCAGGATCACTGGGCAGTGGTAGGCAAGGATGACTCAAGTAATCCTACCCGCCAACACTGAGTGACATCCGGCTTCAGGTACCTCACAGCATAGCCACTGAAACCCTCAACTGTGGAAAGAAAAAAACAGAAGATGCCTAGTCTAAGCTCAAGGTCATTGCTTCTGTCACACAACAGATTAAGTCCATCTAGAAATTTCTGACTGCCTGCCATAAACCCACCTACCCTCATATCTTCCCCAAACTTTAAAATCTTACTTTTAGGGTCACATTTTTAGGTCAAGGTGCCATTTCCTTGCCCCAAATGCTTGTTAAGGGGCAGGACCCATTTTACATTTTAATTGATCAGACTGGCTCACAATCCTCCAACAAGTTGTAGTAGGTCTATAGAAAAATGGGGCTCAGAACTGGTAGATTTTGAACATGGGGAACAGGGAAGACATCCAAAGCTGTAGGCCTCTGAGTAGCAAGAGGAAGATCAAGGCCCCAGAATCCTAGTGGAAAGTGAGATGGGTCCCTGAGAAGAATGGAAGGAGGGAGAAATCTCATGGACTTCTTAGTTATCCCAGGCATTCTCTGGGCCAAAGCAGAGGCTTCTACTGCCTGAGAGGCAGGAGGTTCTCTAATTCCTTCCTCCATCTCCCAGGTCCTCATTTCCTTCATATTTCAGAGTCTGACACTTAAGGCTTTGAAGGACAGGAAAGAACCAGCTGAAGGGAGGAAGGCTATATTTCTGGACTCAGCAGGATCTGGAAATGGGGACAATATCTCTGTTGGACACAGGGAGGCAACTGTCTATAAATTTCCTACAGACCATGGTTATTCCCTCCTACAGGCTCTGCTAAAGATAATAATTACTAACTAATGTTCCTATGGCACTTTCAGGTCCACAAAACTCTTTTCTCATGATATTTTTCTAGGGTGTTTTTGTCATTTCCATTTTTTGGATGGGGAAAACTGAGGCTCAGAAACTTGACTTGCCCAGGGTTACATAGATGACCAAGTGCCACAGGATTAAAGTTACTAAATTGGAAGCATAAAAAAAAAACAACCTAAATCAGCTATAATGTGACAAATTGGCAAGAAATGATTGTCTTCTATGGTAAGGAAGCTACTATGTCTTAGGAAAAGTCTGGTGGGCAGTCTTGATCAGGATGAAGGGAAACCTTATGCTTCTCCAGGTCCTTTCTATTCATTTTCTTGTTTCATCCTGTGAAGTAGGAAAGAATTATTACCCCCACTTTATGGAGGAAGAAACAGGGAAGGAGGTTGCTTTGGGCCCACCATGGTCTGTAGTGGAGCTAGAGTAGACATCAAGGAACTTGGCATACACAGACTTTGACATGGGTTATGTTTTGGTTTCTATATTCAGAGATCTTAAGTGCCTAATAAAGCATTCCTTCCTTCCCTCCATTCTATCTTCCCTTCCTTCCTTCCTTCCTTCCTTCCTTCCTTCCTTCCTTCCTGCCATCTTTCTTTCCTTCCATTCCTTCTTCCTTCCATCCCTCCTTCCACCCTTCCTTCCATTCCTTTCTCTCCCCAGATCCCCCCCTTTTCACCCTATCTTCACCCCAATACAACTACTTTACATTTCCTGTCCCCTCTTCCCACAAGGAGCCTTCAGGTCCCCCCCCCCCCAGTCCTCCCTACTACCCACATACTCTTTTTATCCACAAGAGGAAGCTTGAACTCTCCTGATGCAGAGACAAAGTGACACCAGTCTTCAATGGCATGAGTATAGCTGGGCCAGTCGATATGATTGATGCCGGGTGCTAGTGGGGCCAACGTCCCACATCGGTGCCTCTTTTTAAGCATCTGTCCTGTTCCAGTGATATCCTGTGCAGGGAGACCCCAGGCCCAGACTGAAAGAGGAAAGGCAGCTTCTGGTTCTGAGACACTGGGGTAATGGAGGAGGGGGTGGGGAGAGATGGTCTCCAAAGGGTTCCTCAGGGCCAGAGGATCATTAGCATTGGCCCATCCCAGCATCAGGGCTATACTAGACAAACAATGTTGCAGGACCCAGGAATGGACCCCTGCCCCCCTCCCCTGCCCCCTCCTCTGCCCCCTCCCCTACCACATTACTTTCCCCAGCCCTTTCAGTCCTTCACCCATCAAATCAATCAATCAACAGCCAGTTATTAAGTGACTACCTCATGCAAAGTCAAATTCTGAGAAGTCAATGAGAAAAAATGATTCCTCCTATTTACTGATACACATTGGTAAATGGAAGGAAGGGGCCTTGAGCTGAGAGCCCGGTACTTCCTCCTTCCCACTCAAGGGCAACCCTGATCAGGGAGTAGGCAAGATTCTTCCCTGCTTAGTGAGAGACAGAGAAAAGATACTCCTTGCTTCGGGGCCCCCTGTCCTGGCAGTTAATGATGAGGGCCATCCCCCCGGTCATGCCTTTCAGGTCTTTGTGACTAATAGGGCTGAGGGATCAATCACATCAGTGATAGACGTAATATTGGAGAATCCCACAGTTTGACTGAAACCAGACAACAGCTTTTTAGGTGGGAATTGGTTCTTTGGAATGGAAACCAGGGAGGAGAGGGAGAAGTTGAACCTGTGGGGCTGTTTCTGCTCACTCCTTCCCATACCTGTGATCCTTTTACTCCCTTTGCTGCCCACCTTACCATCTTCCCTCCATCTCCAAGTTGGATTTGTGTCTGGGGGGGGTCACTCACCAGACTACTCAGGTTTTTGTTGGGGACCCCCAGCAAGCTGAAGTGTGCTTTGTTAAAGTCATCTGAAGGTAAGAGAAGCAAATGGTAGAGGGGTGTATCAGATGACTGTGTGACTGGTTGCATAATTGAATCTTTGCAATTGTCCTGTAGAGTAGTAAAATATGGAATCTCTGGATGTGAGTGTTTTTGTATGTGTTCTTTCGGGGTAACTTTGATTAGGTTACCCAGGTCATAAAAGGATTAAGCTTCAGACATGCCCTTTCCTGAAGGGCTCTTGCCCTTCAAGATATTCTCTGTGACGGTGTGAGGATGTGTGAGGTAGAGAAGTAGCAAGGACCAATTATGGCCGTCCTCATTTAGCAGATGAAAAGCGAGAGAGGGTCAAGGAAGGGAATATCCTAGGGTCTTAGATTTAGAACTGGAGCTGACCTCAGAGGCCATACCTCTCCAACTTTATAATGATGTAATCCAAGGACAAGACCCTTGGATGTACAACCTACAGAAGTCCTCTAAGAGGACCTTGCCTCCATCGTGTCCAGGCATGGGACTCTAGACAGGACCCAGGTGGACATCATTACCTTTGCTGCAGTAGGTAGATGACTGGCAGTGCTCATCAGGGAGTCTCCCGCTGACTGTATCCATGTCCATTCGCCTCAGGGTGGGCAGGTAGGGGTGGTAGAGTTGCTGTTTCACCCCTGCAAGCATGTTCTTCTTTGGAGGAATGGGAAACATGATGGCTGGGCTTACATAAGTTTCTACGGAGTTATCAGTCCAAGGGACTAGGTCGATGATCCGAGCCATGGCTGAAAAATCCCATAGTGAGAAAAAAACAGACGACAAATATCCAGTAAGAAGGTTGAACTGTGAACCCACCAACTGGGCCCCCTCCCAGACTCCTCTCCTTCCCATCAAGAATTGAAAAACAAAAGGAGAAATAGGAAAAAAAGGAATTGAGAGATCTCCTTGGAGAGGAGGTGATAAATCTAAGGGCCCTATGATGTCAGAGCTACCACTGGTAGGCTGGTCCCACTGGCAACTCTATCCATGATTTTTCATCTCTTTGCCTGATTAGTTTTAATGGAAGTGGGTGGAGGAATGAAGTTTTCTGGGACCCTTTCCCATCTCTACTTCATCTGAGCTTTTTGAGTCCAGAGGGATTACTTGGCCCAGATAATAGAACCAGGAAATCTGATTTTGAAACCCTGGCACCTAGTCTGAGCTGAGTCCAGCCTCTGTAATATAACCATGACATTGGAATAGAGGCTTGGGAAACTCCATGATATACTGGTGGAACAGTTAGGCCTGAGGAGAGGGACTATCTCTGTTTCTGGCCTACTTTCCACTCACTTCTGCTAAGGGTTGTAGAAGATATTGAAAAAATAAAAATAAAGGGCCCATGCAATATTTGAGGAGCTGATTAGGAAAAAATCTCCATCTTTAGGGCATGAAAGGGGATTGAGGGAAAATACTGGACAACAGCAAGAAGAAATTCTTAACTTGGATTTACTAACATATATAATCTACCGATGAAGTTTATTAAATGTTTACTATGTGCCAGTCACTGTGATTAATATTTGGCACATACTAAGAGCTTTTTAATGTTTATTGACTCAGCACAGAGCATGCAAAAAAAAAACCCAAACAAGCAACCCCTACCCT
Organism: Macrotis lagotis; assembly: GCF_037893015.1. Taxonomy (NCBI): domain Eukaryota; kingdom Metazoa; phylum Chordata; class Mammalia; order Peramelemorphia; family Peramelidae; genus Macrotis; species Macrotis lagotis. The sequence goes on along the minus strand of NC_133658.1, from coordinate 41,226,030 downwards.
CCTTGATTTTCCAGTCTATGTGCATACAAGAAACATATGGGATAAGCTAGAGATAATCAACGAAGAGAACACTCTAGAATTATAAAGTTAGAAAGGTAGACCAGACTATCAGGGAGCAGGAGCAGAATTAGAATCAGAACTTGTATCTCTTGATTCTTAGGCCACTGTTTCTTTCCCTGGTTTAGAATAATGGAAAGCCCTTCTCTAGTTCTGATTTTTAACATTTTACAATCTCAGCTTCCCACCAGAGGATGAGGTATCCAAAGACATGTGAGTCTTGATGGGGTGGGGGGGAGGAAGGAGGAAGAGCACAATTTGGATCATGAGTTCCTGGAGGGGAGGTGGATATACAAAATTATGTTGAAGAAGAGGGTGATCCAGGAAGGTTTTGGAAACTAGCCAGCATCTTAACAAGTACTGAGTGATTAGGTTGGTAGGAGAATGCAGAGGAAGAAAATCAATAAAAAGTAAAATTGAAGAATCAGCAAGAATCAGTAAAAAGTAAAGAACCAGGAAGAATCAGTAAAAAGTTAAGAGTCAGTAAGAATGAGAAGACTAAAAATTAATTGGTAACTAAATAACTTAATTTTAAAGAATGAGTGGATAAAACAGCAAATCATAGACACAATAATTTTGTCCAAGACAATGATAATAAGGAAAACTTGTGGGATGGGAAAATTTTATATCTCTAAAAGCTTATTGGAATAAAAAAGAGAAATAGGAGATCAATGAATTGGGCATGCAACTAAAATATCTAGAGAAAGAACAAATTAAAAATCCCCAATTAAATATCAAATTAGAAAATTTGAAAATCAAAGGAGAGAAGAATAAAATTGGAAGTAAGGAAACGAGCTAATAAGAAAAACTAAGATTTGGTTTTAAGAAAAAAACAATAAAATAGATAAACCTTTGGTCAATTTGATTAAAAAAAAGAAAATCAAATTACCACTATCAAAAATGAAAAAGATGAATTCACCATTAATGAGGAATAAATTAAAGTATAATCTGGAGCTATTTTGCCCAACTATATTCCATATTTTGATAATCTAAGTGAAATGAATTATTTACAAAAATATAAATCGCAGAAGAGGAAATTAAATACTTAAATAACTCCATTTCAGAAAAAGATATTGAATAAGCCATCAATGAACTCTGTTAGAAAAAATTTCCAGGGTCAAATATATTTGCAAGTGAATTCTTTTTTTTTTTTTAGTTTTTTTTGCAAGGCAAATGGGCTTAAGTGGCTTGCCCAAGGCCACACAGCTAGGTAATTATTAAGTGTCTGAGACCGAATTTGAACCCAGGTACTCCTGACTCCAAGGCCGGTGCTCTATCCACTACACCACCTAGCCGCCCCTACAAGTGAATTCTATAAAACATTTAAAGAACAATTAATTCCAGTTCTATAAAACTATTTGAAAAAATAGGTGAAAAGGAATTCTGTCAGATTCTTTCTATGACACCAAAATGGTGCTGATACATAAACCAGGAAGAGTCAAAACAGGGAAAGAAAATTACAGATCAATTTCTCTAATGAATATTGGTGCAACATTTTAAATAAAATAGTAGCAAAGCAACTATAGCAAGTTATCAATAGACTAGTACACTATGATCAGGTAAGATTTATACTAGGCATGCAGAGTTTGTACAATATAAGGAAAATTGTATAATTGATCATATCAAAAACAAATCTAACAGAAATCATATGATTATTTCAATAAATGATGAAAACTTTTAACAAAATACATCACGGGGGGGGGGGGGGTGGCTAGGTGGTGCAGTGGATAGAGCACCGGCCTTGGAGTCAGGAGTACCTGGGTTCAAATTCGGTCTCAGACGCTTAATAATTACCTGGCCCTGGGCAAGCCACTTAGCCCTATTGCCTTGCAAAAACCTAAAAACAACAACAAAAAACAAAATACATCACCCATTCTTACTAAAACCACTAGAGTGTATGGGAATAAATGAAGTTTTCTTTAAAATGACAAGCAGTATCTATCTAAAACCATCAGCTAGCATATATGCAATGGGAATAAGCTAGAAGCTTATCACCATGTTATCACTATTTTTATTCAGTATTGTATTAGAAATGTTAGCTTTGGCCATATGAGAAGAAAAGGATATTGAAGGAATTAGAATAGGTAGTGAGGAAACAAAACTCATTCTCTGTAGATGATGAGATTGTATACTTAGAGAATTCTAGAAAATCAACTAAAAAAAGTACCCCACATGTACAAAATATTTAGAGTAGCTCTTTTCATAGTGACAAAGAACTGGAAATTGAGAGGATCTCATCCATTGGGGAAAAAACTGAACAAATTGTGATATATGAGAGTGATGGAGTATTATGGGTCTGGAAGAAATCATGAGTGATGAGACTTCAGAAAAGCCTGGAAAGATTTGGATGAACTGGGACTGAGTGAAGTGAGAGCAAAACTAGAAAAAAATTCTACACACTACCAGCAACAATGATCGATGATCAGCTATAGTGGATTTGCTCATTTCAGCAGTATAATAATCAAAGACAATTCCGAAAGACTTGTGATGGAAAATATCATCCACATCCAGTGAAGGAACCATGGATTCTGAATGCATGTCAAAACTTACTAGTTTCAATTTTTAAAAGTTGTTTTATGTATTATGATTTTTTCCCACGGTCGTGGTTTTTTTAATCCCCTTTTTAGTTTGATTCTTCTTTCACAACATGAATAATATGAAAATGTTTAACATAGCTATACATATATAATCTATATTAGATTGCTTTTTGTCAGGGGCAGAGAAGGGAGGAAGAGAGAAAAATGTGAAACTTAAAAACCTTACAAAAATAATTGTTGAAAATTATCTTTGCATGTAGTTGGGGGGAAAAAAGAATCAGTAAGAATCAGTAAAAAGTAAAGAATCAGCAAGAATCAATAAAAATGATGAAATTTAGAACTGGAAGAAACTTTAGGACCTTTGAGCTCAACTTTTTTATTTTATAGCTGGGGAAAATAAAGTCTATAAAGTTAACAAGTGGCCCAAGCTGGTAGTAGTAATAATTAAGTGGCAAAGTCAGAATTTGATAAGCAGGTCTTGAAATTTCAAGTGTTCTTTCCACTATTTTGATGCTACTTTTAAGGGTTTGGAAAGGGAGGCAGGAGGACTCAAAAAAGGGAGGTGAAAAGTTACTAGTAACAAACCTTGGCTACTTTGAAATCTTCACAAAGTCTGACTTCTCTTCACTCTAAAGAGGGAGATATCATCCAGGGGACAAGGAGTTCTGATGCACTTGGGGCAGATTTTGTATTTTATCCAGGTCACCATATATCCAAGGAGGAAGCAAAGAAGTAGGAAGGGAAGAAAGACCAGTTCTCCAGCAAGAAGGGATTAAAACAAACAAACATTCTGTGGAGACAATATATATCCTCTTGGAGTTCTTCCTATTGTGAAGTCTCCATCCTTGGTCCTTCTGTTTACTGATCCCCTTATTCACCAGGGCAACAGACGGCTCCCATCTAAAGTCTTTCCTGGGCAGGAAAGTCAGTGTTGCTAGGTTACCAACAGTGTGTCATCAAAGATACCTGGAAACTGATGACCCCTATTCAGCCCAGTTGAAAGGAAATTCTTCCTGTTGGGGAGGACTCTGGTCGGCTGCTACAGAGGATAAAAGAATGTGTTCTTTAAGGAAATATGAGTCAGAGAACTGGGGGGCCTCTGGGTTGTGGGAAGTGGGGGAGAATGCCAGCATCTACCCAGGGTTACCCACTCATCTCACCCCTAAGTGAAGCCAGGCAGAGCAGACTTTGCTTCATGGAGGCAGGCACAGAGAGGAGAAATAACTCTGCTTGGACTGTTTGGGTACCTACCGTCAAGATTTCAATGGAGTTAGCCCTTTGACTCTTAGAATCAAATACTGACCACATCCCCAAATAGCTAAATAGTTGAACCCAGTTGACATGGCTCAGGGCTACGTTGCTCATAAGAAGAGAGACTCAAGTTAGACCTAGAAAAAGGACTTCTGGCTACCACAAGCATTTGTTTTTTAGATTTTTTGCAGGGCAATGGGGTTGAGTGGCTTGCCCAAGGCCATACAGCTAGGTAATTATTAAGTGTCTGAGGCCAAATTTGAACTCAGGTCCTGTTGACTCCAGTGCTGGTGCTCTATCCACTGTGCCACCTAGCCCCCCCCCCCCCCACAAGTATTATTAAAATGTATTTTTTTAGAAGGAGGAGTGGACACTAGGAAAGGTTAAATGACTTATCCATCTAGGCAGTATCTCTGGTGGAAATGGAACCCAATTCTCTCTTACGTCAGGTCCAACTACACCCTTATGTCTTATTACCAGGCTACCTTGGGAAGATGGGTAGGAATGCTGAAAATGGCATTTCAGATCTGGAGAATGTTATCATTGTTCACATCATAATTCTCTTTCCCAGTGGAAATCCTAACAGAGAGGATACATGGTAGAAGAGTCAGCATAAGGTCCAGTTCAATAAGGCTCTACTGAAACTTGGGACATCATGTTGGATGTTGGGCTTTCAATGAGGAAAACTGACTTTGCTGTTTAACAGGTGTATGACTTTGGGTGAATCTCTTTTCCCTTTTGAAACTTGAACTAGATCATAAAAATAGGAAGGGACTTTCTGAGACCATCTAACACTCTAAATAAGCAAATAAATTTTATAAGAAACCAAAAACCCAATTGATTTAATTGATCAGATTCACAAAGAAGAATCTGGGAACAAAAATTTGAACTTGGTTCTCTATTCCAAAGCCACAGTTCTGACCATTCCATTTCTAGGTCTCCTTGGAGCTCCCAGCCCATTGGTCAGGAATTGATTCTGTGGCATCCAAGCAGTGGAGTGTATAGTTTCCAGGCCTTGGAGTCAGGAAGACCTGGGTTCAAACCTTGCCTCAGAAACTAACTAGCCATGTGACTCCAGGCAAGACCTTTAACTTCTGCCTCTCGTTCCTCACCTATAAGATGAAAATAATTATAGCAAGGTCATCGTGACAATTAGATGAGATGATATACGTAAAGTGTTTTGCAAACTTTCAGATGCTAAGTACTAGCTATTATAATTTCTAAGGACCTCTTAGCTCCTAAAGAGTTGTTGCGAAATCCAATGTGGAAGATAAAATGAGTGGATTTTTTTCCCCTTCTGTGGAAAAGCAAAAGGAATTACCCTGTGGAAGGGGAAGGAGGTGGGGAGAAGAGAGGTCTGACCGGCTTCTTCCTTCACTAGTATATAAACATAGTGCCTGTTAGAGATTAGAGAACGCCCTGGAAATCCGAGGTCAGTGGTAAAGGGATCAGGGAGATTGGCAGCCTCAGCAGGTTATGGATTAGCTCAATGACACTCACTCTACCTCAGGCTTTCTGAAAATTGCCCCTCTTCCAGTTTTGTGACCTCGGCAGGGAGCAAGGAGGAAGATAGGAAGAGGAGAAGCTCTGAACAGACAGCCTTCACCCTGCAGTCCTTGGTCCATCTATCATCTTACCATTTAGGCCTTAGAAAAGGAAGGGACTTTAGCCCTTTTACAAATGAGGAAACTGAGGGCCAGAGGAGAAATGACAACCCAAGCCTATCGACTCCTCTGATCCCAAGTATTTTCCACAAGGGAAGCAGGCATATGATTTGTCTCCATAGCTCAGGGATGTTGGCTCTTTTCAGGCAGCTAAGAAAGCCTTGGTTCTTTCCTCAAGAGCTTTCATTTCTTGACAAATGACTGCTCCCTAGTCTTATCTTCCTGGCCTTCATCTAGGACCGGTCCCTCCATTCCCTGTCAGCTGCATATCATTGACACCCCATCCTGAGCACTTAACCTCCCACCCCACACCTTTACAATCTGATCTTGCCTTACCTTTCCAGGCATTATCCCCTAACCAGGGGTTTAAAATGAGAGCCAGGGATTGTGTGGCTAGACTTCAGGGGATTCATAAACTTGGAGAGGGGAAGAAAGAATCTTTATTTCAATATCATTGGTTTCCTTTGGAATCCTGTATATTTTATTTGATGCATTTAAAAGCATTATTCTGAGACGGGGTCCCTAGGCCTCATCAGATTACCAAGATGATTTTAAGAATGCCTGTCCTAGACCATCCCTTCAATACATGCCATATTCAGTATATGCTCTGATCAGATATGATAACTGGGAATGCTTTTTTTTCCCTTCCCTGGACTTGCCTTCTTCCTTCTAAGTCCCCACCCCTCCTTCTTGCCTACCTAGTGGTGAAGGATTAGACTCAAACTGCCTCTTTTGAGAAGCCCTATCTGATCACCTCCAACCTCTCACTCTGTCTCTCTTTCTCTCTGTCTCTCTGTCTCTCTCCTTCTTTTCTCTTCTCTTTTTTTTCTCCTTTCCTCTCCATGTCTCTCCCCTTTGAAATCTCCCTGACTTGGATGATGCTCAAGAGAGATAAAACCAAAGGGTCCTTTTCAGTTCTGCCTGACTGTCTTAGAGGCTGTCTAATCCAACCCAGATCTGAGTGGGAAGATCTGGGCTAGTTCCTTGGAGGAGTTTTCCAGGTACCATCTGAAGTCCTCCAAAGAGAGGGAATTCCTTAAGATGATCTATTCCATTTTATGGATTAGGAAGCTTTTCCTCTGTCACCTTCACTGCTCCTTAGTCTGTCCCTTAAGACCAAGTAGGCTAAATTCATCCCCCACCCCCTTTTTAGGCATTATTTTTGCAAGGCAAATGGAGTTAAGTGGCTTCCCCAAGACCACACAGCTAGGTAATTATTAAGTGTCTGAGGTCACATTTGAACTCCAGAGCTGGTGCTCTCTCCACTGTGCCACCCAGTCGCCCCTTCATTCCCCTTTTTGATGTGGCAGACCCTTTGACCTTTTTGCTCCCTCCTCCCCCCACCTCTACAACCCTCTTTTCTTCTCCAGGCTCAACATCTACTCCAACTAATTTTAGTTTTTTTCCCATGTGGCGGGCAGCCATTTATTTCTTTCACACAAAAGAAATGCTTAACACAAAAGGCTGACAAATAGGTAATGACAAAGACCAACACAAATGGCAGCAACTTTTTTCTGTTATACTCTTCCTGGAGATTGATTCTTAAAATATCAGAGCACAAAATTGGAAAAAAAAGGACTGCTGAATCAATATTTCACCTTTGGCTCATCACTGAATCCCTTAAAGGTCCATGTTTTCTGACAAGTCAGATTCTGGCAAGCTGTGCTCTTCCTCCTGACAACAGTTATCTCCTCTGGCACAGAGACCTTGGGTAAGTCACTTAACTCCCCAGGCTTCAGTTTTCTCATCTGTAAAAAGAGGGGTTTAGATGAGATGGTCTCAGGGGTTCCTTCTAATCCTAGAACTGGTACCCATCTTTGAGACTGATTTGAATTCAGGAAGAGGAGTCTTCCTCATTTTGCACCACCTAGCTACTACCCTTTTATAACATATAAAACACCGAATAATGATGGCTTACACTTATATAGAGCTTTAAAGTTTGCAAGTAATCTCATTTGAAACCCACAATAACTTGAAGAGTTAAGTGTTTTTTTAAGCCTATTTTACAGATTAGGAAAGTGAGATTGAGAGGTTAAAGTGATTTGCCCAAGTCACATCCATAGTAACTGTCTGAAGCAGTATTTGAACTTAGGTCTCTCTTGACTATAGTGGGGTTACCTCAGCTCCACCATGGTGATAGCTACTTTTGTCTGGTCTCCCAGGATTATCATCAAATATTTAAACATTTTACTGTGTGCCAGGGCAACTAGATGGCACAGTGAATAGAGCACTAACCTTGGAGTCAGGAGGACAGCCTCAGACACTTACTTACTGTATGATCCTGGGTAAGTCACTTAACCCTGATTGCCTCCCATCCAGGGTCATCTCCACTTGTTCTGATCCATATCTGGTCACTGGATCTTAGATGACTCTGGAGGAGAAATTGAGGTTGGGGAATTAGCACAGCATACCCTCACCTAAATCCAATTCATGTCATGGCACTTGGTCTTCTTTGAGAATGAAGGACAAAGATTATTATTACTATGTGCCACATATTTTCTCTACCAGGTGGAGCAGTGAATATAATGCTGAACCTGGTGTCAGAAAGATCTGAATTCAAATATGACCTCAGATGCTTACTGGCTGTGTGACCCTGGGCACGTCACATAGCCTATTTGCCTCGGTTTCCTCCTTTGCAAAATACTGCAGTATCTTTGCCAATAAAACTTCAAATGGGAGCAAGGAGAATCGTATATGACTAAAACAACTGAACAACATTAGGACTTACTCTAAGCACAGGGAGATCAAAAATAGGTGGAAAGCAAGGCAGTTTCTGCCTTCAAGGAGCTTACACTTTAACAGGAGAAGACAATACATAAGAGAGACTAAAAATTGAGGAGGATAGAGAAGTCCTGGAGAGAATCAGAATTTCTGGCTTGGAGATGGAGTCATGACTGACTTGGGACTCTTCCCTAGAATGGAGGCTCTGGGGGAGTAGCCAATCAGTGGGAGAGCCTGGATCAGGCCAAGAAGGTCCTTGCAGTGTGAGAAATGGTCCCAGGTTAGAGCTAGCTTCCAGGGGTGGGTGGTCAGGTGTGGAGTCTCTCCACCGGACAAAAATATGTTTGTTGAATGAATAAATTAATTTAGTTCCTCCTCCCCCCCTTCTTAGGTTTACTGTCTTGGGGAACAGGCTCCCCGAGCCAGTATCAGTTTCCCCTACGCTCATATGAAGTCTGTGTCTTTGGCAGAACCGTTTATATTCTCAGCCTTACTCTAAAGTGACAGTTCTGAAAGCTTTCTTGGGGCTACAGGTAAGGAGAGCTCTCTTCTCCCTTCCTGAACTTTAGCAAAATCAAGGCTTTTGTAAGAACTGTTCGGTCTCCAGCAGAGATCCCCCTTTAGCCCTAATATTGAAACACTTGCTCCTGTTTCCATTTCCAGTAGATTTTCTCCTTCCACACATGGGGCCTCCAGGGACCCAGCCCTTCTCATCAGACTTCGGTCACGGGCAGCAAAGGATCCCACCCCCCAACTTCCCCCAAATAGATTCTAGAGCTCTCAGGGATGTCCTTCCAAATTTTAAGTGCCTCAGTTGGTCACAGTGTCCCTCTGGATCCTTTTTCCTCTGAGATCTGACCCTAGTCCTGGTTCAGTGGGGATGTTGCTGGGGAGGGACAAAGGGAGAAGATTCCCTTTCTCTGTAGTGGGGTTACCTCAGCTCCACCATGGTGATAGCTACTTTTGTCTGGTCTCCCAGTATTATCATCGGATCCATCCTCATTAATCCCCTTTGTGGGAAGGCCCATTTCTAATCCCATCAGAGCCCTGTGAGGGTTGTAGGAACTGTGCTGGGAGCTACTTGGACCAGTGAGTGAACACTGTCACACCAGATAAGGTAACTGCTTGGGGACTGGGTTTTCCTCTGGGCTGGAGAAAAAAAGGGAAACTTCTAATTGTAGGGGAGTCAGGACTGGAGAGAGACTCACTAACCAATTCCCATATTCTCCTGGGACCTCTCAGAATCATTGGAGACTCTCATCTCCCAAAGAAGAGACACCAAGGGATGAGATGGCCAGTGGGTAATGTTGAGTTGCTGCAGGTCTAACTCTAACCTTTTCATTTTATTCCCCATGGTCCTAGAGAAAGCAACTCCCCTCACCCCAATCAAAGTCTCTTGGGATTAGTCCCCAGAGCACTTCTTTTTTTTTTTTTTTGTGTACTGTGGTCCATCTGTGGAAAGGAGATAGGAGAGAATGTGGTTATGGAGAAATCTGCCAGATTTTATAGGCAGGAGAATGTAGGTAGAGGTAGGAGGGAG